>NW_028147024.1:0-55000 GCF_905368555.1 Meleagris gallopavo
TCCTGGTTGCAGATGAACACCTTGCCAGGTTCCGGCTCCGTCCAGCCATATTTGCTCATCCACACCTTCAGCTGCGCCTCTGAGCGGGGAGGGGGGGGACAGAGCACCGCGTCACCCCTCCGTCATCTAACGCCCCCCACCCCTCTGTGCCCCCCCGCCCCGTACCTGAGAGATCCCCCAGCATCTCAGCCAGCAGCCATCGGTCAATGTGTTGGTACGTGATGCCCACCACGTGGCAAATGACTGCAGGGAGAAACCTGGGTCAGTCCTGGCCCTAAAACGCCCCCAAAAGCCCGTCAGCAGCCCCCGCCTCCCCCCCCCTTCAAAACGCCACCTCACATTTTCGGACGGAATCCTCGAAGCCAGCAATCCCATCCAACAGCTCCATGTTCTCATCCAGAGCTTGCTGCGGGACAGAACGCCGTTAACGTCTCCATCCCCGCAGTGCCGACGACCCGACGGAGGCGCGAGGACTCACCCAGAACGACTGGAAATGGCACGTCTCCAACAGCTCCCCCAGGTAAAGGATCTGCCGGATGGGCCGCTCCTCCTGCTGCCACGGCTGTCAAGGAAAACAGATGAGCCCACCCCCAGATCCCTCTGCCATCCATCGGGGGATGGCACAAACCAAATCCACACGGAGCGAGGCACCCCAAAGCTCCACTTCTAATTCCCCCACTCAGGAGGACACCTCAAATCCCCGCTCGTGACGGATGGGGATCCGTTCCAAAGCCCACGCAGCAGGGATGGGGGCCACAAGCGGGACAAAGCACCACCATGACTACGTTAGGGTGGCCAACGGTGGCCCAGGGGTGCCGTGGGGAACTTCTAGAGCATCCTAAAGCAGGCTGGAGAGCTTTGAGAGGACTCAGGTGAGTCTTTTCGGTCTAATAAAGCACATTAAGAAGACAGCAGTGCACCGCAGGGCACAGCGAGGAGCTCCAGGAGAACTCTGGGCAGACTGACAGTACGTCGGAGTGGGGCTGTAGCAGCCCCCACCCCCCGGGGACCCACAGAAGGCCCCCCCCCACCACCACCACCACCGGGGACCCACAGAGGGGCTCCCCCCCCCCCGGCTCCCCCCCTCACTACCAGGACCCACAGAGGGGCTCCCCCCCCCTGGCTCCCCCCCCTCACTACCAGGACCCACAGAGGGGCTCCCCCCCCCCCCACCGGGACCCACAGAGGGCCCCCTCCCCCCACCACCGGGGACCCACAGAGGGCCCCCCCCCCCCCACACCACCGGGACCCACAGAGGGCGACCCCCCCCCCCCCCACCACCACCGGGACCCACAGAATGGCCTGGGTTGCAAAGGCCCACAGTGCTCATCCAGTTCCAACCCCCAGGATGCCTGCAGGGATGGGGCATCCACAGCCTCCTTGGGCAACCTGTTCCAGTGCCTCTCCACCCTCTGGGGGAAAAACTTCCTCCTAACACCCAACCTAAACCTCCTCCATCTCAGTTTAAAACCATCCCCCTCATCCCATCACCACCCACCCCTTAAGCAGCCGTTCCCCTCCTGCTCACACGCTCCCTTCAAGCGCTGGAAGGCCACAATTACAGTTCAATAGGGCACAGTAAAAACCCCAGGAAACCCTTAGCGTACACCAGAGCAGCCAGGAGAGCTGCAGAGCACCACCACCACCTCACAGACACCCGGGTTGGGGCTCAGCTCAGCATCACAGCCAGCTCCTAAGCCCCCCACCCAGCCCTTAAGCCCCCCCCCGAGCGGGAGGATACATGGGCTTGGTCGATCATGCACTTGCAAAGCGTGAAGTCGGTGTGGGGGAGGTTGGTGAGGGCCTTCAGCAGGATCTGAGCCGTCACCGTGGTCTGGAAGAAGGCGGGGTTGAACTGGTACCTGTGTGTGTGTGTGGGGAGGGGGGTTATGGAGAGAGCAACACGGGGACCAAAAGGGGGGGGGGGGGATGGAGGGAGCAACACGGGGGGGGGGGATGGAGGGAGCAACACGGGGGGGGGGGGATGGAGGGAGCAACACGGGGGGGGGGGATGGAGGGAGAAACACGGGGGGGGGGGATGGAGGGAGAAACACGGGGGGGGGGGATGGAGGGAGAAACACGGGGGGGGGGGATGGAGGGAGAAACACGGGGGGGGGGGATGGAGGGAGAAACACGGGGGGGGGGGATGGAGGGAGAAACACGGGGGGGGGGATGGAGGGAGAAACACGGGGGGGGGGGATGGAGGGAGAAACACGGGGGGGGGGGATGGAGGGAGAAACACGGGGGGGGGGATGGAGGGAGAAAAAACGGGGGGGGGGGGATGGAGGGAGAAACACGGGGGGGGGGGATGGAGGGAGAAACACGGGGGGGGGGGATGGAGGGAGAAACACGGGGGGGGGGGATGGAGGGAGAAACACGGGGGGGGGGATGGAGGGAGAAACGGGGGGGGGGGATGGAGGGAGCAAACACGGGGGGGGGGGATGGAGGGAGCAACACGGGGGGGGGGGATGGAGGGAGCAACACGGGGGGGGGGGATGGAGGGAGCAACACGGGGGGGGGGGATGGAGGGAGCAACACGGGGGGGGGGATGGAGGGAGCAACACGGGGGGGGGGATGGAGGGAGCAACACGGGGGGGGGGATGGAGGGAGCAACACGGGGGGGGGGATGGAGGGAGCAACACGGGGGGGGGGGATGGAGGGAGCAACACGGGGGGGGGGGATGGAGGGAGCAACACGGGGGGGGGGGGATGGAGGGAGCAACACGGGGGGGGGGGATGGAGGGAGCAACACGGGGGGGGGGATGGAGGGAGCAACACGGGGGGGGGGATGGAGGGAGCAACACGGGGGGGGGGATGGAGGGAGCAACACGGGGGGGGGGATGGAGGGAGCAACACGGGGGGGAGCACACGGGGGGGGATGGAGGGAGCAACACGGGGGGGGGGATGGAGGGAGCAACACGGGGGGGATGGAGGGAGCAACACGGGGGCAAAATGCGGGGGGGGATGGAGGGAGCAACACGGGGGCAAAGATGGAGGGGGGGGATGGAGGGAGCAACACGGGGGCAAAAATGGAGGGGGGGGATGGAGGGAGCAACACGGGGGCAAAATGGGGGGCCATTATATGTCGGGGGGCAGAAGAAGCGTTTTGGGGAGCGGCCTCCCCCACCACCACCCCCCCCCCCCCCGCCCCGCTCACAGCTTCAGCACAGCCAGGTTGGCCTCCAGGTCGTAGGCATTCTCCTTAGCCTGCGTCTCCACGTAACGCTCCAACGTCGCCAGGTTCTCAGGGTTGTACCTAAAGAGAGAAAAAAACATCACCGAAAAGAAGCACCGACTCGGCCTCCACGAAACCCTTCCCTCGGCCCCCACAGCTCCCAACTCCCGGCTCCACGCCCCGATCTCAGGCCTCGACCCCCGGCTCCAGGCTCGCCCCGCACACCGCCATCCCCTCCGCCTCCCGCGGTCCCGGTACCGGTCGATTCCTCGCAGCAATTTGCCCACGTTGGCCCTCATCTGCTCAAACAACGCCATGACGCGAGGAGCCTCAACCACGGAAAGGAAGAGAAAGAGCCGGCTTCCGGTGGCCGCGGCAACTTCCGCTTCCGGCGCGGGCGCTCGCTAAGCATGATGGGAAACCGAGTTGAAAACACGCACTGCGCAACCGCAGAAGGAGAAATCAGGCCCGTCATCGGGCGGGAGGGGAGTGGGGGGTAGAGATATACCCGAAGGCCACGCCCACACGGTCAGGCCCCGCCCACAAAATGGCAGGCCCTGTCCACGCGGTCAGGCCACGCCCATACAGTAGAAACCACGCCCATCGTGTCAGGCCACGCCCACCGCTCGCGGCACCCTCTTCCGGTCGTGGCACGTGGCGGCCGCCTGCGTGCGCCGGGCTGGGCCTGACTCAGCCAAAATGGGCCAAAATGGGCCAAAATGGGCCAAAAAGTGGCCAAAGTGGGGGTAAAGCGAGGTCAAAACTCACCCACATCCCAGAGGGGATTGAAATAAGAGCGACTGGGCAGGAGGGAGGCACGCTGGGCTCATCTGGGCGGCGTGGGGCTTCCTGGGATGGAGTGGCTGCACTGGGACAGATGGGAGTAAATGGGAGAAAAGCGTGGGGACGGGGGGGGCACAGAGCCCTACTGGGAACGTTCCAGAACCGGGCTGTGCCGTGCTGGAGCTGTACTGGGATCCTCCGGAGGCCCACTGGGATTTAACAGGGGTGAACGGGGCTGAGCTGAGGCCGGAGCGGGAGAAAATGAGGTTGAAGTCGCTGTGCGGCACTTTGGGCCCTAATGGGAGCCGTGAGGCCTGGCTGCTCCCCGCCTTCACAGCGCCTCTTGGGGGGGGGGGGTTCCCCTTCCAGTTCTGTGGTTTGGCACGGGGGGGGGGCCCCGGATGCTCGGGTCCCCACGGGTTGTGCCTCAGTTTCCCCTTCCGCCGCGCTGCCTTGTGGGGAGCTGGCGGGGCTGGGGGGGGGCCATCAGCTCCGCACCGCCGCTGCCGCCACTGCCGGCATCTGGGGGGGGGGGGGTCACGGGTGGGGGGGGCACAGCCATGGACCCCCGGCTCCTCTGCATCGCTGCCCGCGACCCCCAGGAAGACTTTGAGGTGCTGCAACGCCTTGGGGGGGGCACCTATGGGGACGTCTTCAAGGTGACTGGGGCCCAAAAATCATGGGGGGGTGGAGGTGGGGGGGGTGGAAGGCACTGCGGCCTCCATACGTGGCCACCCGTGGGGCTCCTGTTATGGGGGGGGGTTGCTGGGCAGCCCCGCTCGGTGCCCTGGGGGGGGAAGTTGTGTGAAATGGAGTCCGGGTGCCTCCAAGTTCCTCCCCCCCCTCACTCCCTCGGTGCTTCCCAGTTCCCCCCCCCCCAGGGCTCTCAGTTCCCTCCCAGTCCTTCCTGACGGCATTTGTGTCCCCAAGGAGCCCCAGCCTCGCTTCTGTCGGGGCGTTCAGCCAGCTGCGTCCTGCGATGGGGGGGCACTGGGGGGGCTGGGGGGGGTACTGGGAGGCACTGGGGTTACTGGGAGGTGCTGGAACGGTAATGCAGGGTACCGGGGGCCCAGCACAGCCTTAACCCCCCTTGGCTGCCCCCCAGGCCCGCAGCAAAGCCACCGGCGAGCTGGCTGCTATCAAGGTTGTCAAAATGGAAGCAGGTGAGGGGGGGGGGGGCTCTAGGTAGGCTCCTTAATGCCCCCCAGTATCCCCCCCCAGGATAATGTAGTTCTTCCCCCCCTCCTTAAAGCCCCCACGTATCCCCCAGCATCCGCTCTCACCCCTTTGCATCACCCCCCCCCCCGAATTTCTCCCTCACATCCTTCAATATTTCCCGCTCCCTTTCCGTATCCCCACAGACCTCTTTAATACCTTTCAATACCCCATAACCCCCCCCCCCAGAATTCCCAGGACCCTTCATTCCCCCCCAGGACCCCTCATTCCTCCCCAAGACCCCTTAATGACCCCCCAATATCCATTATTCCCCCCCCTTCCAAGACGACGACTGCGCCACGATCCAGCAGGAGATCCTGATGATCCGTTCCTGCCAGCACCCCAACATCGTCGCCTACTTTGGCAGCTACAGCTGGTCAGCTTCACCCCCCCCCCTCTGTCGTCCCCCCCCACAAAAAAAAACCCCAAACCAAGGCTTTTGGACCTTCTCCAACCCACCCCCATTAACCCCTTCCTGCCTGTGCAGGTGCAACAAGCTGTGGATCTGCATGGAGCTGTGCGGTGGGGGCTCCCTGCAGGACATCTACAATGGTAGGAAGGGGCACAGAAATACGTGAGGGGGGATTCTGGGGGGGGGGGGCAGCACCCTGGGACCCCTCTCTCCTGAATTTTACCCCTGTCCCCTCAGTGACCGGACCCCTCTCAGAGCCACAGATCGCATATGTGTGCAGGGAGACCCTGGAGGTGAGTGAGCGACCCTCCCCCTCCCTCCCCCCCCCCCACCTCCCGTGGAGACAAGGGGGGGTTTGGGGACCCCCCCAGCTTTATGGCAAGGGCTGAACCCCCCCTCTGTGCTCACAGGGGTTGTCCTACCTGCATTGCCAGGGCAAGATCCACCGTGACATCAAGGTAAGGGGGGCACAAGTTGGGGGGGGGGGGTGCAAATTGGTGGAGAATAAATTGGGGAGGGGGGGGGGGTGTAAATTAGGGGGTGTTTGACCCCATCCCGTGGCTGCAGGGAGCCAACATCCTCATCAACGACAGCGGGGAGGTGAAGCTGGGTGAGTGCTGGGGGAGCAGCAGGGGCACAAAAAAGGGGGCTGGGGGGGGAAATGATTGGGGGGGGGGGGTTAAAATGGGGAAAGGGGAGAAGGTGAAAGGGCTGCAGGGATTGGGGGGAGCAGGTGGGGAACTGGGGGTCTCAGAGGGGCTGGGGAGCAATTGGGGGTTTGGAAATGGGGAACTGGGGAGAGAGAAGGGACTGGGGGGGGTTTAAACATTGGGAGGGACTGGGTGGGATTGGGGGGGTAAGGAGGGAATGGGGAGGGGGCTCTGAGAGGAATGGGGGGCACTGGGAGGGATGGGGGGAGCGAGAACATGGAATCAGGGGGCTGAGGTGGGTGCTGGGGGCACTGGGAGGAATGGGGGGCGTTGGGGGAAGCTGGGGCTTGGAACTGGGGACTGGGGGAGGACGCTGGGTGGAACTGGGAGCACTGGGAGGGATTGGAGGGGGGCACTGGGAGGAATGGGGGGCGTTGGGGGAAGCTGGGGCTTGGAACTGGGGACTGGGGGAGGACGCTGGGTGGAACTGGGAGCACTGGGAGGGATTGGGGGGGGCACTGGGAGGAATGGGGGGCGTTGGGGGAAGCTGGGGCTTGGAACTGGGGACTGGGGGAGGACGCTGGGTGGAACTGGGAGCACTGGGAGGGATTGGGGGGGCACTGGGGGGCAGAAGGGAACGAAGGGGTGGAAATGAGGAATTGGGGGCATCGGGGTGCGGGATCACAAATGTATGGGTTCTGCCCCTTCTGGGGGGAGGGGGGCAATTGGGAGTTATGGGGGGGCTCTGCATCCAGGTGGGCTGCAGGACTCCATCCCTCTGCCCCCCCCCCCGTCCTCCCCCCCCCGCAGCCGATTTTGGGATCGCAGCACAGATCAGTGCCACCTTCGCCCGGCGAATGTCCTTCATCGGCACCCCATACTGGTAGGGGGGGCTGCAGGGGGTGTCAGGGGACGGGGTTGGGGGGAGGCGGAGGGGGGGGTCCGTCTTTCACTGCCCCCCCCTCCCCTTTAGGATGGCCCCCGAGGTGGCGGCGGTGGAGCTGAAGGGGGGCTACAATGAGCTGTGCGATGTCTGGTCGGTGGGCATCACTGCGGTGGAGCTGGCGGAGCTGCAGCCCCCCCTGTTCGATGTCCACCCCCTGCGGTGAGCTCCTCCCCCCCCTCCCACCCCCCCCCCGGACCCTCTCCGGCCCCCCAGCAGTGAGGGGGGGGCTGCAATCGCACCCCTTCCTCCTCCTCACCCCCCCCCCATGCAGAGTGCTCTTCCTGATGTCCAAAAGCGGCTATCAGCCCCCCAAGCTGAAGGACAAAGCTAAATGGTGAGTATGGGGATGGGGGGGGGGGGGGGGCGCATTGGGGACCCCTCTCAGCCATGGGGCAGCGACCCCCCCGCCCCCCCCTCACCGTCACCCCCCTGCAGGACCCCCGCCTTCCACAACTTCGTCAAGGTGACGCTGACCAAGAACCCCAAAAAGCGGCCGAGCGCCACCAAAATGCTCAGCGTAAGGACCACCCCCCCCCAAAAAAAAACCCTCGGGACCCCCAGCGTATCCTCATGGCCCCCCCCCCTTCTCTCCCCCCCCCCCCCCCCCCCAGCACCAGTTTGTGGCCCAGCCGGGGCTGAGCCGGACCCTCACCCTGGAGCTGCTAGAGAGGCTGCATGACCCCGAGAGGGGCCTGGGGGGCTGCGACCCTGATGAGGAGGAGCCCGAGGTGGGGAGGGGGTGAGGGGGGCAGCGGGGGGGGGGGGACAGGGTGGGGGGGGCTGAGGTGGGGGCTGGGGATGTGAGGTTAGAGAACGGGAGGGCATTGGGGGGAACTGGGTGGGACTGGGGGGGGTAAGGAGGGAATGGGGAGGGGGCTCAGGGAGGAATGGGGGGCTGGGAACAGTGGGGTCACACTGGAGGATGGGGGGGCAGGGGGGTCATTTTCCTGACCCTCCCCCCCCTACAGACCCCCACCTCATCTTGGGTGCCGAGGAGGGGATCCTCACCTTGAAAATGATTGGGGGGGGGCACTGGTTGGGATGGGGGGGCACTGGGAGGGATGGGGGGGGCACTGGTTGGGATGGGGGGGCACTGGGAGGGATGGGGGGGCTGAGAACATGGAATTGGGGGACTGAGGTGGGTGCTGGGGGGCGCTGGGAGGAAGGGGGGGGCATTGGGGGCTTGGAATTGGGGACTGGGGAGGACGCTGGGTGGAACTGGGAGCGTTGGGAGGAATGGGGGGGGGGGCACTGGGAGGAACGGGGGGGGCCATCTCCTCATCACTCCTGGCAGCTGCCCCCCCCGTGCCCCGCCGGATCCACTCGACCCACCGCCCCCACCCTGGTGGGCGCTGCGACGCCGACCTGGAATGTATGTGAGCCCCCCCGCAACGACCCCGTGTCCCCAAAGACCCCCACGTGTGTTTCCCCCCCCCCCTCATCCCCACGCTGTCTGCTGTCCCCGCAGTGCACCCCCCCGGCAGAACCCCGTGCCGGCGGAAGGAGGGCGGCCTGGCGGTACGTGGGACCCCCGTGGGGACCGAGGGGCTCCCGGGGGGGGTGGGGTGGGTGGGGGTCTCTGTTTGTGTGCGGCCCCCCCCCTCTCCAACCCACCCCTGTCCCCCAGGTGCCATCAGCGAAGCTCAGCGGTGCTCGGAGAGGAGGGGGCTCCGAGGGCAGTGCGCGGTGAGGGGGATGTGGAGGGGAGGGAATGTGGGTGGGGGGGGGGCTGGTGGGGGGATGGGGCGTGGGGATTTGGGGGGGGGGGCGACAGACTCACGACTCACTGCTTCAGCGCCGACCGTCGGACTCGGAGGACGACTACGACGACGTTGACATGTACGAACCCGCAGTGACCCCCTCCCCGTCCCCACGACCCCCCTCCCCCACGACCCCCCCCCCCACCCCTTTCTCTCTCTCCCCCCCCCTGCAGACCGAACCGCTGTGACACCGCCAGGTTCATTTGGGGACATCCCTGACCCCCCCCAAGCCCCTCCATAAAGGCCGGGACCCCCACTCCCCCGGTGCCCCCCGCTCCGTGTCCCCCCCCCACTCACGGCCTCGCTCTCCCCCCCCCTCCCAGCACTTCGCTGCCTGCCGACGTGCCCCCCCCGCTGCCCCCCAAGGTGAGACCCCCTCCATCCGTGGGGCCGCGCTTCCCCCCCTTTGTCCCCCCACCCCACAGCTGACCCCACAACTCTCCCCCCCCGTCCCCTTACAGCCCAAATTCCGCTCTGGCTCTGCTGAAGCCCCCCCGAGGACCCCCTCCCACGGCGCCCGAGGGGGCATTTCCTGGAGCAGCCGCCCCCCCCAGCCCTGGTGCGCTGCGCCAGCGGCCCCGTGGGGGGGCTGAGACCCCCAGCTTCCACCCAAGGGACGGCGCTGTCTGCCAGCTCAGGTAGGACAGAGCATCTGGATGGGGGGGGGACACAGGGACACGCTGAGGTCACCTCGTGCCCCCTCCCCCCCTCAATCCTTCTACCCTCCCCAAACTGCCCCCCCCAACCCCAACCCCCCCCCAGACCCCATGCTGTACAGCGAAGACCGTCCCCAGCTGCCCCCCAAAATGGAAAAGAGCCGGAAGGTGAGAATTGCCCCCCTCCCCCCCATTGCCCCCCCCTCCCCATCCGTGCTGTTTTCTCACCCCCCTGTCGTCGTGTCCCCCCCCTCTCCCCCCCCCCCAGGACGGATCTCTGTTCAGGAAGGTGTTTGATGGGTGTCCCCTGCATGTGACGGCCACCGCCACCTGGACGCACCCCAGCACCCAAGGTGGGGGTGGGGCTGGGAAAAGTGGAGTCGCACTGGAGCACTGTGGGGGGGGGGACGACCGTGAAGCCATTCTCCTGACCCCCCCCCCCCCCACCCACAGACCCCCACCTCATCCTGGGTGCCGAGGAGGGGATCTTCACCCTGAACCAGAGCGAACGCGAGGCCCCGCTGGAGCTGGTGGGTCTGGGGGGCGTGGGGGGGGTCTGGGGGGGATGAGGGGAGTGCGGGAGGGGTCTCACCTTCTGCCCTGTCACCCCCACCCCTCTCCTCCAGCTCTACCACAGCCGCACCTCCTGGCTCTACGTCATTGGGAATGTCCTCATGTCGGTGTCGGGTGAGTTTTGGGGTTTGGGGGGGGGGATGTAGGGTGGGAGTCCCGTTGTCTGCTGACTCCCCCCCCCCCCGTAGGGAAGACCCCCCAGCTGTACTCGCACAACCTGCTGGGCCTCTACGAGCAGAGCCGGCGGGAGCAGCGCCCCGGGGGTCACCTCTCCCCCCACCGCCTGCTGCCCAGGTATGGGACCCCCCCCAGCATTGCCCCCATCCCCCAAACCGGGCTCCTGGAGGGACCCCGCCCTCACGCCCACAGCCTCGCAGTCCCTCAACTCCCAACCCCCACTCCTGAAGGGGCACCCATCCCAAATTGCCCCAGTTCTGAACCCCCACCCCTTACTGGGAAGGGACCCCACCCCAAAGTCCCCCAGGCCCCAAACCCCCAATCCCTGATCCTGGGGGGACCCCAACCCCAAACCCTGGCGCCTCCCAACCCCTGGACCCCAGACCCTCATCTCCCTGTACGAGCTCTGGGGTGGACCCCACCCCCCATAATTCAGCCCTGGGGGTGACCCCAACCTTGGGGTGCTTCCCCCCCGACCCGCAGCCTAAACCTTTGGGGCAAACTACGGGATTTTGGGGGGGGGGGAGGGGGGTGTCCAGGTGGGACGTGGCCCCCATGACCCCCCCCTTCCCCCCCCCACCGCAGGAAAAACATCACCTCCACCAAAATCCCCGACACCAAAGGCTGCCGGACCTGCTGTGTGGGTGAGCGGGGGGCACAGAGGTGGGGGGGGGGCGGACAACACGGGGGGGGGGATGTGGGGGGGTCGCAGGTGACAGCATCCCCCCCCCCCAGCCCGCAACGCACACACGGGGTGCCACTACCTGTGCGGGGCTCTGGATGCCGGCGTGGTGCTGCTGCAGTGGTACGAGCCCATGCAGAAGTTCCTGCTCGTTAAGGTAGGGCCACCGCCGCCACCAGTGTCCCCAGGGTCCCCCTGTCACCCCCCCGTGTCGCCCCCCCCACCTTGTAACCCCCCCGCGTCCCCTGTCCCAGCCCCCCGTATCCTTCGACCCTAATGTTGTCCTTGTCGCCATCCCCAAGGTCACGGTGTGTGTCCTCATGTCACATCTTTGGGTTCCCCTCCTTGTCCCCATGTCCCCACAACTCCAGGGAGGGTCCCCATGTCCCCATGATGGGTTCCCATGGAGGGTTCCCATGTCCCCACATCCCTGTGGTGGATCCCCACGTCCCTATGGAGGGACCCCACAACCCCATGGAGGGTCCCCACGTCCCCATGATGGGTTCCCATGGAGGGTCCCCATGTCCCCACATCCCTGTGGTGGATCCCCACGTCCCCATGGAGGGTCCCCATGTCCCCGTGATGGGTCCCCATGTCCCTGTGTCCCCATGGAGGGTCCCCATGTCCCCATGGAGGGTCCCCACATCCCCATGTCCCCATGATGGGTTCCCATGGAGGGTCCCCATGTCCCCACATCCCTGTGGTGGATCCCCATGTCCCCATGGAGGGACCCCACAACCCCATGGAGGATCCCCACATCCCCACGTCCCCATGATGGGTTCCCACGTCCCCACAACCCCATGGAGGGTCCCCATGTCCCCACATCCCTGTCGTGGATCCCCACGTCCCCATGGAGGGTCCCCATGTCCCCGTGTCCCCATGGAGGGTCCCCATGTCCCTGTGTCCCCATGGAGGGACCCCACAACCCCATGGAGAGTCCCCACATCCCCATGTCCCCATGATGGGTTCCCATGTCCCCACAACCCCATGGAGGGTCACCACATCCCCATGACGGGTCCCCATGTCCCCACAACTCCAGGGAGGGTCCCCATGTCCCCATGATGGCACCCCACATCCCCACAACTCCAGGGAGGATCCCCACATCCCCATGATGGGACCCCACATCCCCACAACCCCAGGGAGGGTCCCCACATCCCCATGACGGGTCCCCATGTCCCCACAACTCCAGGGAGGGTCCCCACATCCTCATGTCCCTGTGATGGGTCCCCACATCCCCACAACCCCGTGAAGGGTCCCCATGTCCCCATGACAGGTGCCCATGTCCCCACAAACCCAGGGAGGATCCCCACATCCCCATGACGGGTCCCATATCCCCACATCCCTGTGGAGGGTTCCCATGTCCCCATGACAGGTGCCCACATCCCCATGTCCCTGTGATGGGTCCCCACATCCCCACAACCCTGTGAAGGGTCCCCACGTCCCCATGACAGGTCCCCATGTCCCCACAACCCCAGGGAGGATCCCCACATCCCCATGATGGGACCCCACATCCCCGTGGAGGGTCCCCACATCCCCATGACGGGTCCCCATGTCCCCACAACTTCAGGGAGGGCCCCATGTTCCCCATGTCCCCATGATGGGACCCCACAACCCCGTGGAGGGTCCCCACGTCCCCATGACGGGTCCCACATCCCCACAACCCCATGGAGGGTCCCCACATCTTCATGATGGGACCCCACATCCCCACATCCCCATGACGGGTCCCCACATCCCCGTGTCCCCATGGAGGGTCCCCACGTCCCCACGATGGGACCCCACATCCCCACGGAGAGCCCCCCCCATCGCCCCCCATCCCGCAGCACTTTGACTTCCCGCTGCCGTCGCCGCTGCGTGTCTTTGAGATGCTGGTGAGCCCCATGGAGGAATACCCCAGTGTCTGCATCGGGGTCAGCCCTGGCCCCTCGCCCACCCGCCCCGTCCTCTTCCACACCATCAACCTCAACTCCCTCAGCTCCTGGTTCACCCGCGCCGGCACTGGTGAGTGTGGGGTCATCAGGGGGTGCGGGGACTCCCATGGGGATGTGGGGTCATCGGGGGTGCGAGGCCGTTAGAGGGTGTGGGGCCATTGAGGGGTGTGGGGCTGTTGGGGGATGTGGGTCGTTAGGATGTTGGGTAATTGGGGGGGTGTGGGGTCGTTGGGGGGATGTGGGGTAATTGGGGGGGTGTGGGGTAATTGGGGGGTGTGGGGTAATTGGGGGGGTGTGGGGTAATTGGGGGGTATGGGGTAATTGGGGGGGTGTGGGGTAATTGGGGGGTGTGGGGTAAATGGGGGGATGTGGGGTAATTGGGGGGTGTGGGGTAATTGGGGGGTGTGGGGCTGTTGGGGGGATGTGGGGTAATTGGGGGGGTGTGGGGTCATTGGGGGGTGTGGGGTCATTGAGGGGTGTGGGGTCATTGGGGGGGTGTGGGGTCATTGGGGGGATGTGGGGTCGTTGGGGGGATGTGGGGTAGTTGGGGGGGTGTGGGGTCGTTGGGGGGGTGGGGTAGTTGGGGGATGTGGGGTCATTGGGGGGATGTGGGGTAATTGGGGGGGTGTGGGGCTGTTGGGGGGTGTGGGGTCATTGGGGGGATGTGGGGTCATTGGGGGGTATGGGGTAATTGGGGGGTATGGGGCTGTTGGGGGATGTGGGATAGTTGGGGAGGTGTGGGGTCCTTGGGGGAGTATGGGGTATTTGGGGGGATGTGGGGTCATTGGGGGGATGTGGGGTCGTTGGAGAGATGTGGGGTGATTGGGGGGTGTGGGGTAATTGGAGGGTGTGGGGTCATTGAGGGGTGTGGGGTCATTGGGGGGGTGTGGGGTCGTTGGGGGGATGTGGGATAGTTGGGGAGGTGTGGGGTCCTTGGGGGAGTATGGGGTATTTGGGGGGATGTGGGGTCATTGGGGGGATGTGGGGTCGTTGGAGAGATGTGGGGTGATTGGGGGGTGTGGGGTAATTGGGGGGGTGTGGAGTAATTGGGGGGGTGTGAGGTAGTTGGGGGGGTGGGGTAATTGGAGGGATGTGGGGTCGTTGGGGAGATGTGGGGCTGTTGGGGGATGTGGGGTCATTGGGGGATGTGGGGTCATTGGGGGGATGTGGGGTCGTTGGGGGGATGTGGGGTCGTTGGGAGATGTGGGGTCGTTGGGGGGATGTGGGGTCGTTGGGGGGATGTGGGGTCGTTGGGGAGATGTGGGGTCGTGGGGGGGTGTGGGGTCGTTGGGGAGATGTGGGGTCGTGGGGGGGTGTGGGGTCATTGGGGAGGTGTGGGGTCATTGGGGGGACGTGGGGTCATTGGGGGGATGTGGGGTCGTTGGGGGGATGTGGGGTCGTTGGGGAGATGTGGGGTCATTGGGGGGTGTGGGGTCGTTGGGGAGATGTGGGGTCGTGGGGGGGTGTGGGGTCATTGGGGGGACGTGGGGTCATTGGGGGGTGTGGGGTCATTGGGGGGTGTGGGGTCATTGGGGGGTGTGGGGTAATTGGGGGGATGTGGGGTCATTGCGGGGTGTGGGGTAATTGGGGGGTGTGGGGTAATTGGGGCGTGTGGGGCTGTTGGGGGATGTGGGATCGTTGGGGGGGTGTGGGGTAATTGGGGGGGTGTGGGGTCACTGGGGGGCTGTGGGGTCATCGGGGGGTGTGGGGTGCTGTGGGACCCTCCGTGGGGATGTGGGAACGTGGGGACCCATCACGGGGACACGGGGATGTGGGGACAGAGGGACCCATTTTGGGGAGGTCTGGACCCCCCCACCCCCTGATCTCCATCCTCTTGCAGAGCCGTCGTGTCCCGGCCCTGTGCAGGTGACTCAGCTGGACAGCGAAACGGTGCTGGTGCTGCTGGACCGTGAGTCCGTCTGTCCGTCTGTCCGTCCGTCCGTCCGTCTGTCCGTGCATCCACCCAACCCGTCCACCTGCCGTCTGTCCGTCCACCCACCCGCCCGCTCACCCACATCCCCACCTGTCCCTCCGTCCGTCCGTCCACCCGCGTCTCCCCCTGCACCCTGTCTGTTCGTCCGTCTGTCTGTCCATTCCCCCACCCGCCCACCCCTCTGTCCATCCGTCCGTCCGTCTGTCCCCGCAGGCAGTGTGAAGGTGGTCACCCTGCAGGGAACCCCAGCACGGCACCCCGACATCAGCCTCGATGTGGACGTGGAGTCCGTGGGTACGGATGGGGGGGGGGGGGTCTTAATTTGGGGTGGGGGGCAATGAGGAGGGGTCTTAATCTGGGGGGGGCAAAGGGGAGGGGTCTTAATTTGGGGGGAGTCTTAATTTGGGGTGGGGGGAGTCTTAATTTGGGGGAGGGGGCAATGAGGAGGGGTCTTAATTTGGGGGGGCAAAGGGGGGAGGTCTTAATTTTGGAAGGGGCAAGGGGGGAGTATTAATTTGGGGGGGCATTGGGGGGGGTCTTAATTTTGGGGGAGGTGCAATGGGGGGGGGTCTTAATTTTGGGGGGCAATGGGGGAGTCTTAATTTGGGGGGCAAGGGGGGAAGTATTAATTTGGGGGGGCCATGTGGAGGGAGTATTAATTTGGGGAGGGGCAGTGGGGGGGGGGCTGTCTTAATTTGGGGGTGGGGCTCCGGGGGTCTCAACCCCACTTTGTGCCCCAGCTCTGTCCCGTGGCCGCATTCAGGCCTTCTGGCGCCACGGGGTGCAGGTGCTCCAGGTGGGCTCCGCGCAGGTGAGGACCCCCCCCCTCAGATCCCCCCCCACCCCCCCACGTGCTGGGGGGAGACCCCAACCCCACGCCCCCCCCCCCCCCAATTTCCCCCCAGCTGATCGAGGAGCTGCGGGATCAACGCTGGACCTTCCGCCTGCTCAGCTCCCAAAGGTACCCCTGGAGGGGCCGGGGGGGGGGGGGCTTGGGGGGGGGGGTCCTGTCCTGTGCCCCCCCACCCCCTGACCCCCACCCCAATTTGTCCCCCCCCCCCCAGCACTGTGGTCCTGGAGACGCGGCCCCACCGACGAACCCAACGCTCACAGCAACATTTACATCCAGGAGTGACCCCCCCCTCAACTTCATCCCCCCCCCGCCCCCAACTTCGCCATCGATTGTAATTATTTGTACCCCAAAAATGAAAAAAAAGAAAAAGAAAAAAAACGACATGAAAAAAAAAAACTGCCCCCCCCCCCCCCAAAATGGGGTAAAAAAAAAAAAATCACTGCGTCTGCACACGGGTGGGGGGGGGGGTGAAAGGGTTTATTGAGACGGAGCAGCCCCCCCCCCCCCCCACCTCGGGTATTAAAGGCACTTTGAGGTTGGGGGTGAGAAGCTGGGGGGTCTTGGGGGTTCTTGGGGGGGGTCAGCCCAGCTGGTCCTCGTACTGCTTGCGGAAGCAGTCACCGGCAGGGAAGAAATCCCAGCAGCGCTCCTGGTACATCTTCCACACGTACGACTCCTGGGGGGGTCCGGGGGGGTTTGGGGGGGGGAGGGGTCGGGGGGGAGCAGAGTGAGGAGCCCCCTCATATGGGGGGAACACGGAGCCCCACTTCTGGGCGACCCCCCCCCTCCAACCCCACACAAATCCGGCATCGTTGCCCCCCGTTTCCTGGGAGCGGCCCATCCTCCTCCCACCCCCCCACGCAGCCCCCACCCCACAACCACCCCCCCACCCCACGCAACCCCCCACCCCACACATCCCCCTACCCCCCACAGCCCCCCACCCCATGCAGCCCCCCACCCCACGCAACCCCTCCACCCCACACATCCCCTACCCCCCACAGCCCCCCACCCACGGAATCCCTCCACCCCACACATCCCCTACCCCCCACAGCCTCCCACCCCCCACAACCCCGCCACCCCACACAACCCCCCACCCCACACATCCCCTACCCCCCACAGCCCCCCACCCCACAACAAACCCCCACCCCACGCAGCCCCCACCCCACAACCACCCCCCCACCCCACACAACCCCCCACCCCACACATCCCCTACCCCCCACAGCCCCCCACCCCACAACAAACCCCCACCCCACGCAGCCCCCACCCCACAACCACCCCCCCACCCCACACAACCCCCCACCCCACACATCCCCTACCCCCCACAGCCCCCCACCCCACAACAAACCCCCACCCCACGCAGCCCCCACCCCACAACCACCCCCCCACCCCACACAACCCCCCACCCCACACATCCCCTACCCCCCACAGCCCCCACCCCACAACAAACCCCCACCCCACGCAGCCCCCACCCCACAACCACCCCCCCACCCCACACAACCCCCCACCCCACACATCCCCTACCCCCCACAGCCCCCCACCCCACAACAAACCCCCACCCCATGCAGCCCCCACCCCACAACCACCCCCCTACCCCACACATCCCCCTACCCCCACAGCCCCCACCCCACAACAAAACACCACCCCACACAGCCCCCCCACCCCACACAGCCCCCCACACCAGCCCCCAAACCCCTCACAGCCCCCCACCCCACAACTCCCAACCCCCCCCACCCCACAGCACCACCCCCACCCCATACAGCCCCCCCCACACATCTCCCCCCACAGCCCCCACCCCACACACCCCCCCCTCACCTGCCCCGTGTGCTCCGTCTCATCCTTATTGATCAGATACATCAGGAAGAACCTTTTTTTGGGGGGGGGAGAAATGCAGCGGTCAGGGGTGGGGGTCGGGTGCCCCCCCGCCCCTCTGACCCCCCCCCAGCCCCCAGCCCCCAGCCCTACATGTAATTTGCCAAATTGTGCTCCTCCAACGTGTGGGTCTCGAAGCCGTGGGGCGTCGTGTCAAAGTAATCGCTGCCAATGCCACAGATGAAGCATTTTGTCTGGGGGAGGGGAGAGGAAGAGGAGGGGGGGGGGGTCAGGCAGCTGAAGACCACCCCCCCCAAAAAAAAAAAAAAAAGGGGCGATGGGGGGATTGCAGCCCCCTCCCCTACGCACCTCCATGTCCTCCTTCACCTGCTCCTGCTGGTCCCGCAGCTCCCCGAAGGCGTCGATGATCAGACCTGGGGGGGGGGGGGGCAAAAAGAGGGGGAGGGGGGGGAGGTTCAGCGCTGCCCCCTCCCACACCGCAGACCCCCCCCCTCCCCTGTAGCCCCCCCCCCCGTAGCCCCCTACCTTGGATGATGGCCAGCAGGATGACGATGACGAAGAAGAAGAAGGTGATGTCGAAGACCACGCGGTACAGCTCGTATTCATCCCCAGCCGGGTCCTCGATTTCATCCCCGATGCCCCCCCGGCGCGGACCCCCACGTACATATGGAACAGGTAGCACTGGGGGGGGGGAGGCAGGAGGGGGGGGGGGGTCAGCGCCTCTGAAACCTTCCTGACGGCCCCGAGGGACCCCCAGAACCATCCCAGAGACCCCCAGGACCCCAAAGATGACCCCAAGATCCCCGAAACTGCCTCAGGAGAACCCAGAGACCCCCCCAGGACCCCAAAACAACCTGTCCGCCTCCCAAGTCCCCACCGATGTCCCTGGGACAACCCCAGATGTCCCAAAGCCCCCTCAAAAGACCCCACAGACCCCCAGAAACCCCCCAGCTGACCCCAGAGCCCCCCATTGCCCCCCCCCCCCCCTCAGGACTCCCCTGATGTCCTGAAGACCCCCAAATCTGCCCCAGGAGAACACAAAGACCCCCAGGGCCCCCCCAAAGCACCCCCAAATCACCCTCCCGAGAACCCAACAGGTGTCCCAAAGCCCCCCCCTGGACCCCAGAGACCCCGGGAGCCCCCCCGTTGCCCCCAGGACTCCCAGTATCCCCCCCCAGGACTCCCCTCCTGTCCCCAAGATCCCCAAAACTGCCCCAGGAGAACCCAGAGACCCCCCCCAGGACCCTCAGATGTCCCAAAGCCTCCCTGAGGGACCCCAGAGACCCCCAGCTGCGCCCAGGACCCCCTCCTCCCCCCACCGTCATCATGTCGTCGCATTTCATGTCGGGCTCATCCTCATCTTCACTCTTATTGTAGAATTTCCGGAAGAAGTTGAAGGCCACGACGGTGTAAAGATACACGACGACAGCCAGCAGCCCCACGGTCATGGCCAGCTGTAGGGCAGAGCGACGTTACGGGGTCCCACAGCATCAGTGGGGTCCCACAGCCCCACCCCACAGCCCTCACCATTGCTCCCACGATCCCACTGTCCCCACCGTCTCCACCACCGTCATTCTGGGGGCCACCAATGGGGTGAGACCCCCCGCCCCCACACCCCAAGATGATGCGATGGACCCCAACCCGCAGCCCCACCCCATAGCCGCCCTCCACCCCACAACCCATCCTCTCCCATCCCCACCTGCTTCCCATTATGGGTGACGGAGGACAGGATGGTGCGCAGCGTCTTCACCCCCATGGCGATGTCCAGGAGGTGTGCAGCGAAGAAGAAGTTGTTGTAGTGGCCCAGGAGGGACATGGCCATATACCACGTCAGGTACAGGAACGACTGCGGGGACAGCGGGGTCACCCCCCACCCCACACAGACCCCCACCCCTGGGCTGAGGTGTGGGGATAACAGGGGATGGAGAGGGGTCGGCGTCTGCCCCGCAACCCCAGTGCTGGGATCCCATCTGCCATGAGGATGGGGGAGGTGTGGGGGCAGGGGGGATGTGGGGGCAGGGGGGATGTGGGGGCAGTGGGGATGTGGGGATGTGGGGGCAGAGGGGATGTGGCGGCAGTGGGGACAGTGGGGATGTGGGGGCAGTGAGGATGTGGGGGCAGTGGGGACAGTGGGGATGCAGGGGCAGGGGGGTCAGTGGGGACAGTGGGGATGTGGGGGCAGTGGGGATGTGGGGGCAGTGGGGATGTGGGGACAATGGGGATGTGGGGGCAGTAGGGGCAGTGGGTATGCGGGGGCAGGGGGGTCAGTGGGGTCAGCGGGGATGTGGGGTCACCCCTTGCCCCACATCTCCAGCGCTGTGGGTGACCCCATCTCCCATGAGGATGAGGGGAATGTGAGGTCAGCGGGATCAATGGGGTCAGTGGGGTCAATAGGGTCAGCGGACATGTGGGGTCAACGGGCTCAGTGGGATGCAGGGTCAGCAGAGATGTGGGGTCAGCAGAGATTTGGGGTCCCCCACTCACGTTATCAGTGAAGATGACCCCAAACTTCCAGATCTGATAGCGGATATCGATGGAGGTGATCCTATAGGGGGCACAAGGTGAGCTGTGGGGTCCCCAGGCCGCTATGGGGCCGCACCCCACGGCCGCGCAGACCCACCAGGTGAGCACGGAGTTGTCGGGGGGGGGTTTCCTCTCCCCCCGTGCCCCGATTTCGAGGCTGGAGAGCTCCATCCCCAGCAGCTCCGCGATGCGCTCACGGCCATAAATGTCCCCATATTTCTCCAGCACCTTCAGGGGGAAGATGGGGGGAGGGATTTGTGGGGTGAGGCTGTGGGGCAAAGACCCCCACGGTCCTACAGGGCCAGGTTGGGGCAGCAGCCCTCCATCACCTTTCTCTTGACGAACTTGTCCCAGTAATTGCTAGGGAAGGACCTGGGGGGGGGGACACAATGGGGTGAGGGGGGTCCCATAGACTCCCGTAGGGACCCCACATCCCCCGTACTGCACACTGAGCACCCAGTGTCCCATATCCCCCCAGCCCTATAAGGACCCCACAGGACCCCATATTGCCCAGCCGTATAAAGACCCCACAGGACCCCATATTGGCTCAGCCTTATAAGGACCCCACAGGACCCCATAATGCCCAGCCTTATAAGGACCCCACAGGACCTCATAATGCCCAGCCCTCCAAGGTCCCCATAGGACCTCATCAGACCCCATTTTGCACCAGCCCTATAAGGACCCCACAGGACCCCACATCCCTCCAGCCCTGTAAGGACCCCACAGGACCCCATATTGCTCCAGCCCTATAAGGACCCCACAGGACCCCATATTGCCCTGCCCTATAAGGACCCCACAGGACCCCATTTTGCACCAGCCCTATAAGGACCCCACAGGACCCCATATTGCACCAGCCCTATAAGGACCCCACAGGAGCCCCTGTCCCCCCCCAGCCCTATAAGGACCCCAAAATCTCATCCTACACATCCCCCCCAGATGGTCCCCCCACCCCACATTCCCCCCACCCTATGGGAACCCCCAGGACCCAAACCCCCCCGGCCCTATAGGGCTCCCATACTGCGCATTCAGGACCAGGCGATCCCACTGCCCCTTCACGTCGTCGTCCGGCGGCTGCTCAGTGATGTACAGCCCTGAGAACTCCAGGCGCCGGGCCACCTCCTTCTCCCGCTTAAAGATCACCAGGGGGATCTGGGGGAAGGGAGGGGTCACGGGGTCACGGCGGGGTCACGGCGGGTCATGGCGGGGTCACGGGGTCAGCGGGGATGGGGTGTCAATGGGAACGTGAGGGCAGTGGGGATTTGGGATCAATGGGGTCAGCAAGTCGTGCAGATGAGGGCCAGGAGGGGGCGTGGCCAAGAGGAGGGGGCGTGGCCACTGGGGGGGGCGTAACCCGATAGCAGAGCCAATGCGCGGGGAGAATGTAAGAATGGGCGTGGCCAGGGGTGACCGAGGGCGTGGCCAAAGCAAGGGACATGGTGTAGTAGCACTGGCTCAGGGTGAGGGGCGTGGCCAATAAGGGGGCGTGGTCAATAGGGGGCGTGACCAAACCGAGCCAATCCATGGGGGGGGGACCATAAGAGTGGGCGTGGCCAGGGGCGATCGGGGGGTGTTGCCAAGAAAGGGAGCATGGCATCGGAATGCCGGCTCAGGTTGCAGGCAGTGGGCGTGGCCGGAGCAATAGGGGGCGTGACAAAAAGCGAGGGGGCGTGGTCACGAAAAAGGGGCGTGGCATCAGAATGCCGGTTCTGAGGGCTGTGGGTGTGGCCAGATGTGACTGGGGGCGTGGCCAAGGCGAGGGGGCGTGGCCTAGGAATGCGGGCTGAGGATGAGGGCTGTGCAGGGGGCCATGGGGGGCTATAAGGGGCCACAGGGGACTATGGGGGGCTATAGAGGACTATAGGTTGCCATGGGGGCTCATGGGGGGCGATGGGGGCCATGGGGGGCTATAGGGGGCCATGGGGGGTCATGGGGAGCTATGGGGGTCCATGGGAGGCTATAGGGGACCATGGGGGGCTATAGGGGGCCATGGGGGGGCTATAGGGGGCCATGGGGGGCTATGGGGGTCCATGGGAGGCTATAGGGGACCATGGGGGGCCATGGGGGACTATAGGGGGCCATGGGGGGCTATAGGTGACCATGGGAGGCCATGGGGGGCTATAGGGGGCCATGGGGGGCTATGGGGGGCTATAGGGGGCTGCGGGGCGGGGGTCACCTTGAGGCAGTTGTAGCCGATGATGCAGAGGAACGCCACGATGGTGTGAGCCACGGCCAGGGCGCGCAGGGCGGGCTGCATGTAGCCCGTGCTCTCCTCCAGGCAGTAATACACCACGCTCGGCTCCTCCTCCCCGTCCCCGCCGTCCCCGTCCCCGCCGTCCCCGAAGTCTCCGATCCCGTCCAACACCGCCGCCATTCCCGACCCCTCCAACTCCGCCTCCTCCATTCCCGGCGGCCGCTCCGACACCTGTGGGGTGTTTCAGGTGGGCGCCGGACCTGCAGCCCCCCCCCCCAACCCAACCACGCTGCTCCCCCGCCCGTGGGTCAGACCTTATAGAAGAGGAGGATGAAGTTGATGGCGAAGGCGAGGAAGAGCGCCAGGAAGCGGAGATTGTAGAAGTTGCGGGAGAGGTAGTTCTATGGGGGGGGGGGCACAGACAGGGTCACCCCATGGATGTCCCCAGAACCCCCCCAGAACCCCCCCCCAGCAGCTCCCATGTATCCATACCAGGAACTTCACCCTCTGCACCTCCAACTCCGTCCAGAACTCGAAGGCCCCTTCGGGCGGGGGGGGCTCTTTACGCTCCCGGGGGGGCGACGCCTTCTGCTGCTTTTCGGGGGTCTCCACCTCCGGACCCCCCTCTGCGCCCCCATCGCCCTTCTCTCCATTCTCCGTACTGTAGTGAAGGCAAAGAATGGGGTCAGAGTCAGGGACAGCCCCCAGCCCCCAGCCCCCAGCCCCCTCCCCACAGCTCCATTGGGGCTGTGCCCCCCCGTCCCCTCTCCCCCCCACCCCCAAGACTCACTCGGCCTTTTCGGTTTCGGCCGCCGCCTCCTCCTCCTCCTTCTGCGGTTCCTCCACCACCTCCTTCCCATCCTCCTGCAGGGGGGAGAGTGAGGGGGGGGGTGGGGTCACAGAGCATCCCCCTCCCCCCCCCCCCGAAAAAAACACGCATGGGAGCAACTGGGATCCCCTCCCTCCTCCCCCCAGTTCGGGTGTTTTGTCCCCTGCCACCCCAGCCCCAAAATCCCCCCCCACAAAAGGTCTCTGCCGACCCCCCCTTCCTCACAGGACCCCCCCCCAACCCTCCCCGGCCCCCCAGCCCGCCCATGCCCCCCCCTTACCCCGATCTTCCTCTTCAGGATCGGGGTCCCCTCGGGGGTGGGCGGTTCGGCACCGGGGGGTTCCCCGATATCCCCCAGACCTCCGGGTGCATCGGGGGGGGCCATGCGGTAGTGCCCCCCGTCCTTCCTCCCCCCGAAGGCCACCGGGGGGGCGGCGACCACCACCGCAGCTCCTTCCTCCTCCTCCTCCTCCTCGCTGCTCTGCGGCCGCTCTGCGGGGGGGGGGCTCTCCTCCTGCCCCTCCTCGCCCCCTACAGCCCCCTCCCCGCTCGGAGCCCCCCGGCTTCTCCGCCCCCCACCGCATCCTGCGTGGGGTCCGGCATGCTGCCCAGCAGCTCCGCCAACCCCAATTTCTGCGCCCCCTCCACCAACCCCCCCCCGAAAAGCACCACCCACAGCACGCAGCCCACCGCCCTCACCGCCCCGTAGACCCCCATCAGCCCCCCGACCACCGCCCTCCACACGGCCGCCCCGAAGTCCCACAGCAGCTCCCTGCCCCCCTTCTTCCTCATCTTCCTGATCCTCCTCCTCCACAGCTGGGGGGACCCCACCGCGCGCCGCAGCCCCCCCAGCATCTCCCCGAAGGCCGAGGTCGGCTCTGCGGGCGGGGGGCTCCCACCCCCCTCGGGGGTCTCCTCCTCCTCCTCCTCGTCCCCGTCCCCCCCGTCCCGCGCCCCCTCCTCCTCGGAGAGCCGCGACGCGATCTGCATCTCGAAGATGGTGTCCTCGCAGAAGCTGACGAAGAGCTCCATCTTCTCCGCCTCCCCCCCCTCGTTGACCACGTCGAAGATGAACTGCCTCTTGGACTCCTTCACCTGGGGCATCTCCCACTGCGCCTTGTTGGCCGCGCTGATCTCGAAGTAGAGGCGCTCGATGCGCCGCGCCGCTCCCATGATCTCGATGCGGCCCAGAAACGGCCGGAAATACTCCAGGATGCTGGCGGCCTGCTCCAAAAAGGTGCGCAGCCTCTGGTCGTGGGGGACGTGCTCGGCCAGGTTGGTCAGCAGCACCGCCACGTTGAAGCCGATGTCGCGAGCCGGCTCCTGGAAGCGCCCGGCGAACGCCTCCACGTCGATCATCTCGTTCTCGTCCGCCTCCGAGCACGAGAGCAGGAACTGCACCTCGGACGGCTCGTACTGCTTCTGGCTGTCCATGGCCTGCGTGGGACACGGGGGGGGCAGCTGTGAGAGCGGCCAGCCTGCTGAGAGCCGCCACCCCAACCCTGGCGCAGACACGAAGGTTGGAGAAGAGCTCTGAGATCCAAGAGTCCAACCCCAGCCACCACCCCATCCCTTTCATTGAGACATAAAGGTTGAATGAGACCCCCAGGAGCGTCCAACCCAACCCCAACCACCACCTTGTCCCTTTCATTGAGACACGAAGGTTGGAGAAGAGCTCTGAGATCCAAGAGTCCAACCCCAACCACCACCCCGTCCCTTTCATTGAGACACGAAGGTTGGATTTCTGAGATCCAAGAGTCCAACCCCAACCACCAACCCGTCCCTTTCATTGAGACATAAAGGTTGAATGAGACCCCCAAGAGCGTCCAACCCAACCCCAACCACCACCCCGTCCCTTTCATTGAGATGTGAAGGTTGGAGGAGAGCTCTGAGATCCAAGAGTCCAACCCCAACCACCACCCCGTCCCTTTCATTGATGGATGAAGGTTGGATGGGACCGTCTGGAGGATCAAGGCCAACCCCAACCACCACCCCGTCCCTTTCATTGAGATGTGAAGGATGGAGATGAGCTCTGAGATCCAGGAGTCCAACCCCAACCACCACCCGGTCCCTGGCAGGGATGGGGATGGGATGGGATGGGATGGGATGGGATGGTGATGGGGATGGGATGGGATGGAATGGGATGGGGATGGGGATGGGATGGGATGGGGATGGGGATGGGATGGAATGGGATGGGGATGGGGATGGGATGGGATGGGATGGGATGGGATGGGGATGGGATGGGGATGGGGATGGGATGGGATGGGATGGGATGGGATGGGATGGGATGGGATGGGATGGGATGGTGATGGGATGGGATGGGATGGGATGGGGATGGGATGGTGGGGATGGGATGGGATGGGATGGGATGGGGATGGGATGGGATGGGATGGGATGGGGATGGGATGGGATGGGATGGGATGGGATGGGATGGGATGGGATGGGATGGGATGGGGGATGGGATGGGATGGAGGATGGGATGGGATGGGATGGGATGGGGATGGGATGGGATGGGATGGGATGGGATGGGGATGGGATGGGATGGGGATGGGATGGGTGGGATGGGATGGGATGGGATGGGATGGGATGATGGGATGGGATGGGATGGGATGGATGGGATGGGATGGATGGGTGGGAATGGGGATGAGATGGGATGGAAATGGGGATGGGGATGGGGATGGGATGGGGATGGGATGGGATGGAATGGGATGGGATGGGGATGGGGATGGGATGGGATGGGATGGGATGGGATGGGATGGGATGGGATGGGATGGGATGGGATGGAAATGGGGATGGGGATGGGATGGGGATGGGGATGGGATGGGATGGGATGGGATGGAAATGGGGATGGGGATGGGATGGGGATGGGATGGGATGGAAATGGGGATGGGATGGGGATGGGATGGGATGGGGATGGGATGGGGATGGGATGGGATGGAAATGGGGATGGGATGGGGATGGGGATGGGATGGGGATGGAGACTCCCCCACTGCCCCACTGGAACGCATCGTCTCTTTTTGGGGAAGGACCCCTTTTGGACCCCCCACCCCCACCTTCTGGAAGTCCTTTTTGGAGATGAGCCCCCGCGGGTCCGTCACGTAATCGCGGAAGGCGTCGGAGGCCACGATGTCGCGCAGCTTCAGGAACATATCGAAGAACTTCAGGATCATGGTGACGTTGCTGGACGACTCCACCAGCATGTCCACCATCTGCCGTGCGATCGTCCCGTTCACCACATTGCCTGCGGGCAGGGAGGGGGATGAGACGGCAGACCCCCCCTCTCCCTCGGTGGGTGGGGGGGACGCCCTGGGCGGCACGGCGGACCCCCCTGGCGCCGTTGGGACGCACCTTCCAGCAGGGACAGCAGCATCACCACCATGTCCTTCTGCAGGTCCAGCAGCTCCTTCAGCAGCCCGATCTGGCTGGAGTCCTGAGGGGGGGGAAGGGGGGGCACGGTGAGCTCTGGGGCAGCGCCAGCCCCCCCCTCCCCGCCCCCCCTCCCAAAGCGGCTGTGGCCCCGGATCCAGGGGGGGCAAAGCCAGCGCTAGGACCGCTCCTCATAGCACAAAGGTGAGTGGGTGGGTGGGTTTGGGGCTGGGATGGGGGGCACTGAGGGGGGGGGGGGCTGTTAGCGAGGCCATGCGGGGCTCAAGGTGGGGGGAGGGGGCAGCGGGGGGGTCCTTACGCCGTTCCTGGGTCCCGGCATCCGACCCATCTGGCAGCGGTGGGACGGAAACTTCCATCAGAGCGCGGACCCCCAAATCGGGGGTGGGCAGGGGGGCGGGGGGGAGACAGCGCAGGGGACCCCTCCCCCATGGGGACAGCAGGTTAGTGTGGGGTTTGGGGTCGCAGTGCCCCCCCCCCAGGCCCCCACCTGTGCCAACTTCTTCATCATGTGTGCGAAGACGTGCAGGAATCCGACCACGGCGTCCCACAGGCGGCTGTGAGCCAGGCTCTGCTGGTTCCCCGTGCACGGACCCTGCGGGTGGGGGGCTGTGGCAGGGGGGGCTGCGGCCAGCGGGGACCCCCGGGGGAGGGGGCACATCTGGAGGCACCCGGGGGCAGGGGAGCCCTCGGAGATCAGGGCCCTGGGGGGTTGTTGGGACCCCTAGGATATGGGGACCTTGGGGACACCACAAGACATCCAGGGGCACCCAGGGACGGGGGGACATTGGGGACATCCAGGGACATTGGGGTCCCTTGGAAATGGGGACCTTGGGGACATCCAAGGATGTTGGGATCCACTGGATATGGGGACCCTGGTGACACCCCAAGACATCCAGGGGCACCCAGGGACAGGGGGACATTGGGGACATCCAGGGACATTGGGGTCCCTTGGAAATGGGGACGTTGGGGACATCCAGGGATGTAGGGATCCACTGGATATGGGGGACCCTGGGGACACCCCAAGACATCCAGGGGCACCCATGGACAGGGGGGACATTGGGGACATCCAGGGACATTGGGGTCCCTTGGAAATGGGGACCTTGGGGACACTCCAAGACATCCAGGGGACACCAAGGGACAGGGGGACATTGGGGACATCCAGGGGCATCAGAACTCTTTGGAGATCAGGACCTTGGGGACACCTGGGGACCTTGGGGACACCTGGGGGGCGTCAGGATCCGTTGGAAATCGGAACCTTGGGGACACCCTAAGACACAGAGGGACATCGAGGGGCAGGGGGACATTGGGGACATCAGGGATTTTGGGATCCACTGGATATGGGGACCTTGGGGACACCCCAAGACATCCAGGGGCACCCAGGGACGGAGGGACATTGGGGACATCCAGGGACATTGGTGTCCCTTGGAAATGGGGACGTTGAGGACACTCCAAGACATCCAGGGGACACCAAGGGACAGGGGGACATTGGGGACATCCAGGGGCATTGGAGTCCCTTGGAAATGGGGACGTTGGGGACATCCAGGGACGTTGGGGTCCCTTGGAAATGGGAACATTGGGGACATCCAGGGATGGTGGGATCCACTGGATATGGGGACCCTGGTGACACCCCAAGACATCCAGAGGCACCCAGGGACAGAGGGGACATTGGGGACATCCAGGGACATTGGGGTCCTTGGAAATGGGGACATTGAGGACATCCAGGGACATTGGGGTCCCTTGGAAATGGGGACGTTGGGGACATCCAGGGATGTTGGGATCCACTGGATATGGGGACCCTGGTGACACCCCAAGACATCCAGGGGCACCCAGGGACAGGGGAACATTGGGGACACCCAGGGGCATCAGAACCCTTAGGAGATGAGGACCTTGGGGACACCTGGGGACCTTGGGGACACCCCAAGACATCCAGGGGCACCCAGGGACAGAGGGGACATTGGGGACATCCAGGGACATTGGGGTCCTTGGAAATGGGGACATTGAGGACATCCGGGGACGTTGGGGTCCCTTGGAAATGGGGACCTTGGGGACATCCAGGGATGTTGGGATCCACTGGATATGGGGACCCTGGTGACACCCCAAGACATCCAGAGGCACCCAGGGACAGGGGGGACATTGGGGACATCCAGGGACATCAGAACCCTTAGGAGATGAGGACCTTGGGGACACGTGTGGACCTCGGGGCCCCCCGGAGCCCCCCTGGGGGTCCCCCCCTCACCTGGATGTACTCGGTGAGGCTGTTGAAGACCTGCTTGGCCACAGCCATGGCCTTGGAGAAGTTGCGCTTTCCCTGCTCGTCGATGACGTCCTTCCCCGAGTAATACCAATAGAAATCGCTGATGGACTCCTGGGGGCCGGGACGTCAGTGGGGGGCTGTGGGGAATTGGGGGGGGGGATTTGGGGGGGATGGGGGGCGGGGGCTCAGAGCCACCTGCAGGCGCAGCAGGTAATCCACGGTGCAGATGATGATGTTGATGGTGGTGGTGTTGCCCGTCTGCGTGCGGAGGTAATTCTGGAAGTCTGGGGGGACACTGGGGTCAGGATATGGGGCAGAACTCCATGGTCGACCCATGTGTATGTTCCCATGGCCGCCCTATGTGGCCCCATGGCCACCCCATATCCCCCATGGCCACCCCATATCCCCCCATGGCCGCCCCATATGGCCTCCTGGCTGCCCCATATGACCCCATGGCCACCCCATATCCCCTCATGGCCACCCCATATCCCCCCATGGCTGCCCCATATGGCGCCATGGCCACCCCATATCCCCCCATGGCCACCCCATATGGCCTCTTGGCCGCCCCATATCCCCCCATGGCCACCCCATATGGCCTCATGGCCACCCCATAACCCCCATGGCCACCCCATATGGCCTCATGGCTGCCCCATATCCCCCCATGGCCACCCCATATGGCCTCTTGGCCGCCCCGTATCCCCCATGGCCACCCCATATGGCCCCATGGCCACCCCATAACCCCCATGGCCACCCCATATGGCCTCATGGCTGCCCCATATCCCCCCATGGCCACCCCATATGGCCTCCTGGCCACCCCATATCCCCCCATGGCCACCCCATATGGCCTCCTGGCTGCCCCATATGACCCCATAGCCACCCCATATCCCCCTATGGCCACCCCATATCCCCCCATGGCTGCCCTATATGGCGCCATGGACACCCCATATGGCCTCATGGCTGCCCCATATCCCACCCTGGCCACCCCATATGGCCCCATGGCCGCCCCATATGGCCTCCTGGCTGCCCCATATGACCCCATGGCCACCCCATATCCCCCATGGCTGCCCCATATGGTGCCATGGCCACCCCATATCCCCCATGGCCACTCCATATGGCCCCATGGCCACCCCATAACCCCCATGGCCACCCCATATGGCCTCATGGCTGCCCCATATCCCCCCATGGCCACCCCATATGGCCTCCTGGCCACCCCATATCCCCCCATGGCCACCCCATATGGCCTCCTGGCCGCCCCATATCCCCCCATGGCCACCCCATATCCCCCCATGGCTGCCCTATATGGCGCCATGGACACCCCATATGGCCTCATGGCTGCCCCATATCCTCCCATGGCCACCCCATATGGCCCCATGGCCACCCCATATCCCACCATGGCTGCCCCATATCCCCCCATGGCCACCCCATATGGCCTCATGGCTGCCCCATATCCCACCCTGGCCACCCCATATGGCCTCATGGCTGCCCTATATTCCCCCATGGCTGCCCCATATGGCCCCATGGCCACCCCATATCCCCCCATGGCTGCCCCATATCCCCCCTGGCTGCCCCATATGGCCCCCTGACCACCTCATATGGCCCCACAGCCACCATGTACCCCCCCTGGCCACCCCATATGGCCTCATGGCCACTCCATATCCCCCCATGGCCACCCCATATGGCCTCATGGCTGCCCCATATCCCACCCTGGCTGCCCCATATGGCCCATGGCTGCCCCATATCCCCCCCTGGCTGCCCCATATGCCCCCCTGGCCACCCCATATGGCCCCCTGGCTGCCCCATATCCCACCATGGCCACCCCATATCCCTCCCTGGCCACCCCATATCCCCCCTGGCCGCCCCATATCCCCCCTGGCCGCCCCATATGCCCCCTGGCCACCCCATATGGCCCCCTGGCTGCCCCATATGGCCCCCTGGCCGCCCCATATCCCCCCTGGCCGCCCCACACGGCCCCCCATGACGTCCCCATACCGTTGTTGTGCCCCTCGCACAGCAGCTGCAGCAGCCGGAACAGATCCTGCGTGAACTCATCATCCGACATCACCTTCTCCCCTGGGGGGGCGTGGGGGGTTACGGGGGGTTATGGGGGGGATATGGGGACGGCGTCACACGGGGGGGACATGGGGACAGGGGGCGGGCGTGGGGACAGCATGGGGTGGCAGCAATGGGGTGCGTGGGGACACCCCAAATGGCACAGGGTCACCCCAGGGTGGGGACACCCCATGAAGGGACATTCTGGGGGGGGGAGGGGGGTGACATTGTGGGGCGGTGCAGGGACGCCTCACGGGGACGCGGGGACACGACGGTGACAAGGGGACACACGATGGTGACAAGGGGACACACGACGGTGACACACACGGGGACACCAGAGGATGACAGAGGGACCCCCTGGGTGACACCGCGGGGTGGCAGCAGGGTTAGCATGGGGTTGGGGACAAGCGGGGACGGACATGCAGGGGACACCAGAGCTCCAGAACCCCACAGCCCAGAGACCCTACAATAACAGCACCCCACACCCTGCAGACCCTACAGCAACACCCCAAACTCTACAGACCCTATAACAACACCCCAAACTCTACAGAGCCTATAACAACACCCTCTGCTCGACAGACCCTACAACAACACCCCACACCCTACAGACCCTACAGCAACACCCCACACTCTACAGACCCTATAACAACACCCCAAACTCTACAGAGCCTATAACAACACCCTCTGCTCGACAGACCCTACAACAACACCCCACACCCTACAGACCCTACAGCAATACCCCGCACCCTACAGACCCTATAGCAACACCCCACACCCTACAGACCCTACAGCAACACCCCACACCCTACAGACCCTATAGCAACACCCCAAACTCTACAGACCCTACAACAACACCCACCACCCTAAAGACCCTACAACAACACCCACCAGCCTACAGACCCTACAGCAACACCCCAACCCTACAGACCCTACAGCAACACCCCCCAGCCTACAGCCACCTTCCAGGACCCCGCAATAAATCCTACAGCCCTACAGATCCCCACGACAACCCCTCAGCCCTACAGGCGCAGCCCTACAGGAGGCCCTACAGACCCTACAGGAGGCCCTACAGAGCCTACAGACCCTAAGGAGGCCCTACAGACCCTACAGACCCTACAGGAGGCCCTACAGACCCTACAGACCCTACAGACCCTACAATTAGGGGTAATTACCGTTCTCACGGCTGATGACTGCCGCCGGGACCGGGATGGGAGAGAAGGGGAGAGAGGAGGTGAGTATTGGGGTCTGGGGGCATTTAGGGTCTGGGGGGGTTTTAGGGTTCGGAGGGTATTAGGGCTTCGGGGGGAGGGGGAGGGTTTTGGGATACGAGGGGATGGGGAGGATTTGGGGGGTATTGGGGTATGGGGGTATTGGGGTTTGGGGGATATTAGGGTCTTTTGGAGGAGGTAATAGGGTTTGGGGGGGTATTTAGGGTTTGGAGGGTATTAGGGCATGAGGGGCATTAGGGCATTTTGGGGTATTAGGGTCTGGGGGGGTATTGGGGTATGGGGGCATTATTAGGATGCAGGGAGGGCATTTAGGGCATTTTGGGGTATTAGGGTAAGGGGGGTTGGGGTGTGGGGGGGTATTAGCGTCTTTTAGGGTTTGGGGGGGGTTTAGGGTCTGGGGGGTTTTAGGGTTCGGAGGGTATTAGGGCTTCGGGGCGGGGGGGGAGGGTTTTGGGATACGAGGGGATGGGGAGGGCTGTAGGGTTTGGGGGGGGTATTGGGGTATGGGGGGGGTTTAGGGTTCCAGTGGGGTTTTAGGGTATGGGGGATTTGGGGATATTAGGGTCTTTTGGAGGGGGCATTTCTTAGGGCATGGGGTATTGGGATACGGGGGGGTCTCGGGGGGGGGGTGCGAGAGTCTTTTAGGGTCTGGGGGGGGTTTAGGGTTTTGACGCATAGTAGGGCATAGGGGGCACGAGGGTCTTTAGGGCCAGAACCACAATAAACAGTGGGGGATTGGGGTGGGGGGGGGGACGCAGTGCAGTGGGACCCCCCCCCCCCACCCTTCACCCCCTGGGGGTCCCGGCGCAAACCCCCCCCGTCCCCCCCACTCACTCGTCCCCTCCTCCGTCACCATCCCCAGCCCCTCCGCTTTGTTCTGCCGCTCAAAGGCGTTCAGGTCCAGGACGCTGCAGGGGGAAAGGGGGCAGTGGGACCCCGGCCCTATGGGACCCCCACCCTATGGGACCCCCACCCTATGGGAACCCCGCCCTATGGGACCCCCACCCTATGGGACCCCCACCCTATGGGACCCAACCCTATGGGACCCCCACCCTAGGGGACCCCCGCCCTAGGGGACCCCCGCCCTATGGGACCCCTGCCCTAGGGGACCCAACCCTATGGGACCCCCACCCTAGGGGACCCCCGCCCTATGGGACCCCCACCCTATGGGACCCCACCCTATGGGACCCCCGCCCTATGGGACCCCCGCCCTATGGGACCCCGCACTATGGGACCCCCGCCCTATGGGACCCCCGCCCTATGGGACCCCCACCCCTATGGGACCCCCGCCCTATGGGACCCCACACCTATGGGACCCCACTCCTATGGGACCCCACCCCTATGGGACCCCAACCCAATGGGACCCCCGCCCTATGGGACCCCACCCCTATGGGAACCCCACCCAATGGGAACCCCCCCCCATGGGACCCCGCCCCAATGGAACCCCCACCCTATGGGACCACCACCCCTATGGGACCCCCACCCTATGGGAACCCACCCCTATGGGACCCCCATCCTATGGGAACCCACCCCTATGGGACCCCCACCCTATGGGACCACCACCCCTATGGGACCCCCACCCTATGGGAACCCACCCCTATGGGACCCACCCCTATGTGTCCCCCGCCCTATGGGACCCCACCCCTATGGGACCTGCACCCTATGGGACCCCACCCCTATGGGACCCCCGCCCTATGTGTCCCCCGCCCTATGGGACCCCACCCCTATGGGACCCCACCCCTATGGGACCCCCGCCCTATGGGACCCCCGCCTTATGGGACCGCACCCCTATGGGACCCTCGCCCTATGGGACCCCCACCCTATGGGACCCCACCCCTATGGGACCCCCCCCCCAATGGGACCCCACCCTATGGGACCCCACCCCTATGGGACCCCTGCCCCAATGGGACTCCACCCAATGGGACCCCCGCCCTATGGGACCCCACCCCTATGGGACCCCCACCCTATGGGACCCCCGCCCGTATGGGTCCCCCGCCCTATGGGACCCCCACCCTATGGGACCCCACCCCTATGGGACCCCCGCCCTATGGGACCCCCGCCCCAATGGGACCCCCCCCCTATGGGACCCCCACCCTATGGGACCCAACCCTATGGGACCCCCACCCTATGGGACCCCCGCCCTATGGGACCCCACCCCTATGGGACCCCACCCTATGGGACCCGACCCCTATGGGACCCCGCACTATGGGACCCCCGCCCTATGGGACCCCAGCCCTATGGGACCCCCACCCCTATGGGACCCCCGCCCTATGGGACCCCCACCCTATGGGACCCCACTCCTATGGGATCCCTGCCCCAATGGGACCCCACCCCTATGGGACCCCCACCCCTATGGGACCCCCGCCCTATGGGACCCCCACCCTATGGGACCCCACTCCTATGGGATCCCTGCCCCAATGGGACCCCACCCCTATGGGACCCCCACCCAATGGGACCCCCGCCCTATGGGACCCCACCCCTATGGGAACCCCACCCTATGGGACCCCCCCCCCACGGGACCCCGCCCCAATGGAACCCCCACCCTATGGGACCACCACCCCTATGGGACCCCCACCCTATGGGACCACCACCCCTATGGGACCCCGACCCTATGGGAACCCACCCCTATGGGACCCCGCCCTATGGAACCGCCACCCCAATGGAACCCACCCCTATGGGACCCCCACCCCAATGGGACCCCTCTACAATGGGACTCCTGCCCCAATGGAACCTAGCCTTATGGAACCGCCACCCCAATGAGACCCCACCCCATTGGGACCCCACTCCTATGGGACCCCACCCTATGGGACCCCACCTCTATGGGACCTCCACCCTATGGGACACCCTCTGCAATGGGACCCCCGCCCCAATAGGACCCCACCCCTATGGGACCCCACCCCATGCGACCCCCACCGTATGGGACCCCCGCCCTATGGGTCCCCCACTCCTACGGGACCCCCACCCTATGGGTCCCCCGCCCTATGGGACCCCCACCCTATGGGACCCCCGCCCTATGGGACCGCACCCCTATGGGAACCCCGCCCTATGGGACCCCCGCCCTATGGGACCCCCACCCTATGGGCCCCCCGCCCTATGGGACCCTCGCCCCAATGGGACCCTCGCCCTATGGGACCGCACCCCTATGGGACCCTCGCCCTATGGGACCCCCGCCATATGGGACCCCACCCCTATGGGCCCCCCGCCCTATGGGACCCTCGCCCCAATGGGACCCTCGCCCTATGGGACCGCACCCCTATGGGACCCTCGCCCTATGGGACCCCCGCCATATGGGACCCCACCCCTATGGGACCCCCGCCCTATGGGACCCTCGCCCCAATGGGACCTCACCCTATGGGACCCCACACCTATGGGACCCCTGCCCCAATGGGACTCCACCCAATGGGACCCCCGCCCTATGGGACCCCACCCCTATGGGACCCCCACCCTATGGGACCCCCGCCGTTTGGGTTCCCCGCCCTATGGGACCCCCACCCTATGGGACCCCCACCCTATGGGACCCCCGCCCCAATGGGACCCCACCCTATGGGACCCCTGCCCTATGGGACCCGACCCCTATGGGACCCCCGCCCTATGGGACCCCCACCCCTATGGGACTTCACCCAATGGGACCCCCGCCCTATGGGACCCCACCCTATGGGACCCCCACCCAATGGGACCCCCGCCCTATGGGACCCCCGCCCTATGGCCCGCCCTATGGGACCCGCCATGGGACCCCCTATGGGACCCCACCCTATGGGACCCCCCAAAGGGACCCCACCCCTATGGGACCCACCTATGGACCCGCCTATGTCCCCCTATGGGACCCCACCCTATGGGACCCACCCTATGGGACCCCATGGGTCCCCTATGGGACCCCCAGACCGCCTATGGGACCCCACCCTATGGGACCCGCCCTATGGGACCCCCCTATGGGACCCACCCTATGGGACCCCACCTATGGGACCCACCCCTATGGGACCCCGCCTATGGGACCCCCCTATGGATCCCGCCCTATGGGACCCCACCCTATGGGACCCCGCCCTATGGGACCCCGCCTATGGGACCCCCACTATGGGACCGCCCCTATGGGACCACCCTAGGGACCCCACCTATGGGACCCCATGGGACCACCATGGGACCGCCTATGGGACCCACCCTATGGGTCCCCACCTATGGGACCCGCCTATGGGACCACTGCCCCATGGGCCCACCTATGGGACCCCACCCTATGGGACCCCCACCCTATGGGACCCCCGCCTATGGGACCCCATCCTATGGGATCCCACCCTATGGGACCCCACCCCTATGGGACCCCACCCAATGGGACCCCCGCCCTATGGGACCCCCACCCCAATGGGACCCACCCTATGGACCCCCTGCCCATGGGACCCCGCCCCATGGGACCCCCGCCTATGGACCACCTGCCCTATGGGACCCCCACCCTATGGGACCCACCCATGGGACCCGCCTATGGACCGCCCCCAATGGGACCCCACCCCTATGGGACCCCACCCTATGGGACCCTAGCCCTATGGGACCCCACCTATGGGACCCCTGCCCCATTGGGACCCCACCCCTATGGGACCCCCGCCGTATGGGTCCCCCGCCCTATGGGACCCCCGCCCTATGGGACCACCACCCCTATGGGACCCCCACTCCTTTGGGACCCCACCCCTATGGGACCCCCGCCCTATGGGACCCCACCCCTATGGGACCCCCGCCCTATGGGAACCCCACCCTATGGGACCCCGACCTATGGGACCCCACCCCTATGGGACCCCCTCTGCAATGGGTCCCCCACCCTATGGGACCCCACCCCTATGGGACCCCACCCTATGGGACCCCACCCCTATGGGACCCCACCCTATGGGTACCCCACCCTATGGGACCCCACCCCTATGGGACCAGCACCTCTATGGGACCCCCACCCTATGGGACCCCGACCTATGGGACCTTACCCCTATGGGACCCCTGCCCCAATGGGACCCCACCCCTATGGGACTCCCGCCCTATGGGACCCCCGCCCTATGGTTCCCCCGCCCTATGGGACCCCCACCCTATAGGACCCCACCCCTATGGGACCCCACCCCATGCGACCCCCACCGTATGGGACCCCCGCCCTATGGGTCCCCCACTCCTACAGGACCCCCACCCTATGGGACCCCCGCCCTATGGGACCCCCACCCAATGGGACCCCCGCCCTATGGGACCCCTGCCCTATGGGACCCCCACCCTATGGGACCCCCACCCTATGGGACCGCACCCCTATGGGACCCCCACTCTATGGGACCCCCACCCTATGGGACCCCACCCCTATGGGACCCCGCCCTATGGGACCCCCGCCCTATGGGACCCCCACCCTATGGGACTGCACCTCTATGGGACCCCCACCCTATGGGACCCCACCCCTATGGGACCCCCACCCAATGGGACTCCACCCTATGGGACCCCCGCCCTATCGGACCCCCACCCTATGGGACCCCCACCCTATGGGAACCCCGCCCCAATGGGACCCCGCCCTATGGAACCGCCATCCCAATGGGACCCTGCCCCAATGGGACCCCCACCCTATGGGACCCCCACCTTATGGAACCCCCGCCCCAATGTGACCCCCGCCCTATGGGACCCCCGCCCCTATGGGACCCAGCCTTATGGAGCCACCACCCCATTGGTACCCCACCCCTATGGGACCCCCGCCCCTATGGGACCCCACCCCAATGGGTCCTCCACCCTATGGGACCCTCTCTGCAATGGGACCCCCTCTGCAATGGGACCCCCACCCTATGGGACCCCACCCCAATTGGACCCCACCCCTATGGGACCCCCGCCCCACTGGGGCCATACCCCAATGGGACCCCCGCCCCCATGAGAACCCCCCAATCCCACTGGGACCCCCACCCAATGGGCCCCAACCCTATGGGACCCTCACCCCCAAGGGACCCCCGCAGTCCCACTGGGGCCCCTCTGCAATGGGACCTCCACACCTTAGTGGGACCCCCACTCCTAAGGGACCCCCCCAACCCCAGTGAGACTCCCCCCACCCCACTGGGACCCCCAGGACATGGGTGGGGCATTGAGGGGTGTCCCCCCCCCCCCACCTGCAGGTCTGCATCAGCGCCTGGACGCTTTGGAAGAATCCGATCTCACGTTTCTCCTTCAGGTAATCCAACATTTTCTGCTCCGGAGAGTGAAAGGGCAGACGGACAGACGGACACGTGAGCGGGCGGACAGACGGACGGACAGACGGACGGACAGACGGACGGACGGACGTATGGACAGACGGAGCCCACCTGCTGCACATCGGCGTTTCCCCCGTTGAGGATGGAGATCCCCAACTTCAGCGTGGAGGAAACCATCTCCCCCCGCTCCCCTGCGGGAACGCGACGTCACCAACGCAGCCCCCAGACCCCCGTGGGCGCCCCAGACCCCCACGTGGACCCCCAGACCCCCGTGTGTGCCCCCAGACCTCCATGGATACCCCAGACCCATTTTTATGCCTCCATACCCCCAAGTGTGCCCCCAGACCTCCATGGATACCCCAGACCCATTTTTATGCCCCAGACCCCCACGTGTGCCCCCAGACCTCCATGGATACCCCAGACCCACTTTTATGCCCCCAGACCCCCACGTGTGCCCCCAGACCTCCATGGATACCCCAGACCCACTATTATGCCCCCAGACCCACTTTTATGCCCCCAGACCCACTATTATGCCCCCAGACCCGCTTCTGTGCCCCCAGACCCCCATGGGCACCCCTAGACCCCCACCTGTACCCCCAGACCCCCATGGGCCCCCCAGACCCACTTTTATGCCCCCAGACCCCAACGTGTGCCCCCAGACCCACTTCTGTGTTCCCAGACCCCCACACGCACCCCCAGAACCCCATGGGCACCCCCAGACCCCCACCTGTACCCCCAGACCCCCATGGGCACCCCCAGACCCACTATTGTGCCCCCAGACCCCCATGGGCACCCCCAGACCCCCACGTGTGCCCCCAGACCCACTTCTGTGCCCCCAGACCCCCATGGGCACTCCCAGACCCACTATTATGCCCCCAGACCCCCACGTGTGTCCCCAGACCCCCACGTGTGCCCCCAGACCCACTTCTGTGCCCCCAGACCCCCATGGGCACCCCCAGACCCCCACTTGTACCCCCAGACCCCCATGGGCACCCCCAGACCCACTATTGTGCCCCCAGACCCCCATGGGCACCCCTTGACCCCCACTTGTACCCCCAGACCCCATGGGCACCCCCAGACCCATTTTTGTGCCCCCAGACCCCCATGGGCACCCCAGACCCTCACATGTGCCCCCCCCCCCCCTCTGGGTGCCCCCAGACCCCCACTTTATCTGGTCTCCCCATGACCCCACGTGGGTCTCCCAGACCCCCACTTTTTGGGGTAGCCCAGGCCCCCCTATGGGGTACACAGGACCCCCATTCGTGCCCCCCAGGTCCCCTCATTTTGAGGCCCCCCGGGACCCCTCCTCACCTTTGCAGGCGCTGATCATCTGCAGCACCATCTCAGCTGCTCCCCTCGTGTGCAGCCGCGACTGCTGGTACAGCAGCTTCTGCTTCTCCATCTCCTTCTCCTAAGGGGGCACAACGGGGTCGGGGGGGGGGGCGGCTGTGGGGCAGAGGGACCCCCACCCCATTTCGGGACCCCCACCCACCTCAAACGAATCCTCCGGGTCCTCCTCCTCCTTCTTCTCCTCCTTCTCCTCTTCATTCCCTTCTTCAATGTGACAGCTCTGCGGGGAGGGGCACGATGGGGCGGGGGTCCCACAGTGGGGCGGGGGTCCCACAACGGGGCGGGGGTCCCACAGTGGGGTGGTGGGGACCCCCAACCCCTCTGCCCCATAACCTCCGGGGCGCAGCACCCACCTTGGCCATGATACCCGCGTACGCCATGTACAGGTGATCCTTCTCCAACTTGCTGTGGGGCACAGCGGGGTGGGCTCAGTGGGGCGGACCCCGATTTGGGGGGGGTCACTTCCCCCTTTATTTAATTTTTTTGGGGGGGGGTCCCACCTTTTCTCGGTCAGCGCCGTGCGGCTGAAGTGCAGGATGAGCTGATGCAGCGGGTCTGGCTTCTTGTCCTTCTCCTCTTCCTCCTCCTCCTCCTCCTCCCCTGATTTCTGTGGGGTCTGGGGTCAATGTAGGCCCCCAGACCCCCATGCGCACCCCCAGACCCCCATGTGTGCCCCCAGACCCACTTTTGTGCCCCCAGACCCTCAATGTGCACCCCCAGACCCCCCATGTGCACCTTCAGACCCCCTGTGTGAACCCCCAGACCCCCCAAATGTAGCCCCAGACCCCCAATGTGCGCCCCCAGACCCACTTCTGTGCCCCCAGACACCCATAGGCAACCCCAGACCCCCCAGGTGTACCCCCAGACCCCAATGTGCACCCCCAGACCCCCATATGTGCCCCCAGACCCCCATATGTGCCCCTAATTCCCACTTTGGGTACCCCCAGACTCTCCTAGGCACCCCCAGAGCCCCATGTGTGCCTCCAGACCCACTTTTGTGCCCACAGACCCCCACGTTGTACCCCCGGACCCCCAGTGTGCACCCCCAGGCCCCCCGTTTGTGCCCCCAGACCCACTTTTGTGCCCCCAGACCCCCCAGGTGTACCCCTAGACCCCCCATTTGTGCCCCCAGATGCCCCAATGCGTACCTCCAAACCCCCACGTGTCCCCTCAAACCCACTTTTGTGCCCCCCCCCAACCCTTAACCCCCCCTCCAGCCCCCCCAGCCCCCCCCCACCCACCGCCAGGTCGTCAATCATGCGGTCCTCGAAGGGATGCTCCTCCGTCACCAACCACAGCAGCTTGTAGGCCTCCAGGAACATATTGCAGGCGCGATGCCTGGGGGGGGGGGTGGCTCCCAGTTACCCCCAGTGGGCTCCCAGTTGCCCCCCCCCCCATACGGTCGCCCCCAGACCCACCTGGGCAGGTTGTAGAGCGGCGTCATTCGGAAACAGGCGACCACGGCGCGGCGCCGCTGCTTGGAGAGCAGTTTGTGCCACACCGCCTTCTTGGACTTGTAGGGGTGCTCCGTCTGGGGGGGGGGCATCCCTGAGACCACCCCCAGGGACCCCCGGATCGCCCCCAGATCCCCCATTCCACTCCAGGATTCCTCAGCCCCCTCCCATCAACCCAATCCCCCCTCAGAGCCCCCATTCTCCCCTGTTCTCCCCCACAACCCCCCATACATCCCCCCCCAGACCCCTCCAAGACCCCCCCGACTTCTCCAGACCCTCCCACTCCCCCTATGTACCCCCCCAGGACCCCCCAGATCCCCACCCCCTATACGTATCCCCCCCAAGACCCCTCACAATCCTCCTCAAACCCTCCATACATCCCCCCCCCCCCATGACCCTCGCAGGAGCCCCCAGCCCCCCCAGGACTCCCCCCCCCTTTGTATCCCCCCCAGGACACCTCATACATCCCCCCAAGGGCCCCCCAGGCCATCCCACCCCCTATGTATCTCCCCCAGGACCCCTTAACTCCCCCCAAATCCTCCCATACACCCTCCCTAGGACCCCCCATCACCCCCCAGGACCCCTTAACTCCCCCAAATCCTCCCATACACCCTCCCTAGGACCCCCCATCACCCCCAGGACCCCTTAAGTCCCCCCAAAACCTCCCATACACCCCCCCAGGATCCCCCCATCACCCCCCAGGACCCCCCATCACCCCCCTAGGACCCCTTAAGTCCCCCCAAAACCTCCCATACACCCCCCCAGGACCCCCCATCACCCCCCAGGAGCCCTTAACTCCCCCCAAAACCTCCCATACACCCCCCCTAGGACCCCCCATCACCCCCCAGGACCCCCCATCACCCCCCAGGAGCCCTTAACTCCCCCCAGAACCCCCATACACCCTCCCTAGGACCCCCCATTACCCCCCAGGACCCCCATCACCCCCCAGCCCCCCGGCCCCCCACCTGCTCCAGGTGATACAGCACTGCTGACACCTCCTGCACTCGTCTCACGATTTTCTCTGGGCTGTCAGAGTCCTCAGCCCTGCCGGCCATGGCGCGATACAGAGCCAGCTGCCAGCGCATGGCCGACGAGTTCTCACACTGCGGGCAAAGGGGGGTCGGGGGGGGGGGTCAGGGGGGGCAGCGAGGGGACCAAGGGGACCGTGGGGAGGTGGGGGACACTGGGGGACACTGGGGGACGTGCAGGGGATACAATGGTGGGCATAACGGGATGCGATGGGGATGAGTTGGGGACATACAGGGGACACGTTGGAGACACCTGGGGGACACTTTGAGGACATCTGGGGACACACTGAGGAACACTTTGGGGACACATTGGGGACACTTTGGGGACACACTGGAGACACATTGGGGTCACTTTGGGGACACATTGGGGTTGCTTTCAAGACACACTGGGGGACACTTTGGGGACACATTGGGGACATGCTGGGGTCACTTTGGGGACATATTGGGGTTGCTTTCAAGACACACTGGGGGACACTTTGGGGACACATTGGGGACACGCTGGGGTCACTTTGGGGACACACTGGGGGACACTTTGGTGACACATTGGGGACACATTGGGAACATGTGGGGGACACATGGGGACATGTTGCGGACACCTTGGGGACACACTGGGGTCATTTTGGTGACACAATGGGGGACACTTTGGGGACACATCAAGGACATGCTGGGGTCACTCTGGGGATACGTTCGGGACACCCTGGGGACACATCGGGGTCCTTTTGGTGACACTTTGGTGACACATTGGGGACATGTTGGGGACACCCTGGGGACACATTGGGGACATGTTCGGGTAACTTTCATGACACTTTGTGGTGACACATTGGGGACACATTGGGGACACTTCAGTGACACACTGAGAACATATGGGGGACACATCGGGATCACTTTGGTGACACTTTGGGGACACACTGGGGACAGATTGGGGACACACTGGGGACACTTTGGGGCCACTTTGGGGACACACTGGGGACACACTGGGGCCACTTTGGGGACACACAGGGGACACTTTGGTGACATACTGGGGACACTTTGGGGACACATCAGGGACATGCTGGGGACACATTGGTGACACATTGAGGACACTGGTGACACACTGGGGACACTCTGGTGACACATTGGGGACACATTGGTGACACATTGGGGACACATTGGTGACACACTGGGGACACACTGGGGCCACTTTGGGGACACACAGGGGACACTTTGGTGACATACTGGGGACACTTTGGGGACACATCAGGGACATGCTGGGGACACATTGGTGACACATTGAGGACACTGGTGACACACTGGGGACACTCTGGTGACACATTGGGGACACATTGGTGACACATTGGGGACACATTGGTGACACACTGGGGACACACTGGGGACACCCCCCTCACCTTGCCCTGCAGGTGCAGGTTGTTGTTCAGGCACTCCCGCACCTCTTCATCCGTGTCCTTCTGCAGTGGGGAGGGGACACGGCCACGTCAGGGGCTGTCCCACCGGGGCGACATCCCCAACACGTCCCCAATGCGTCCCCATCGCGTCCCCAACATGTCCCAAACGTGTCCCCATCGCATCCCCAACACGTCCCCAACACGTCCCCAACGTGTCCCGAACGCGTCCCCAATGCATCCCCAACGCGTCCCCAACGCATCCCCAATGTGTCCCCAACATGTCCCCAATGCATCCCCAACGCGTCCCCATCGTGTTCCCAACGCATCCCCAATGCGTCCCCAACACGTCCCTAATGTGTCCCCAACGTGTCCCCAATGCATTCCCAACGCATCCCCAAAGCGTCCCCAATGTGTCCCCAACGCATCCCCAACACGTCCCCATTGCGTCCCCATCACGTCCCCAACGCATCCCCAACGTGTCCCCATTGCGTCCCCAACGTGTCCCCAACACATCCCCAATGTGTCCCCAATGTGTCCCCATCATGTCCCCAACGCGTCCCCATTGCCTCCCCATCGCGTGCCCAACACGTCCCCAACGCGTCCCCATCGCGTCTTCAACGTGTCCCCAACGCGTCCCCATCGCATCCCCAATGTGTCCCCAACGTGTCTCCAACAGGTCCCCAACGCATCCCCAACGAGTCCCCATTGCGTCCCCAATGTGTCCCCAACGCGTCCCCATCGCATCCCCAACGCGTCCCCATCGCATCCCCAACGTGTCCCCAACGTGTCCCCAACATGTCCCCAACGCATCCCCAACGTGTCCCCAATGCATCCCCAACGCATCCCCAACGCGTCCCCAATGTGTCCCCATCGCATCTTCAACGTGTCCCCAATGCATCCCCAACGCATCCCCAACGTATCCCCAATGTGTCCCCAATGTGTCCCCAACGCATCTCCAACGCGTCCTCATTGCGTCCCCAATGCATCCACAACGCATCCCCAACGCATCCCCAACGCGTCCCCAATGTGTCCCCATCGCGTCTTCAACGTGTCCCCAGCGCATCCCTATCGCATCCCCAATGTGTCCCCAACGTGTCCCCATCGCGTCCCCATCGCGTCCCCAACGCATCCCCAACGTGTCCCCAATATGTCCCGAGCGTGTCCCCAATGCATTCCCAATGCATCCCCAAAGTGTCCCCAACGCGTCCCCAACGCATCCCCAACGTGTCCCCAATGCATCCCCAATGTGTCCCCAACGCATCCCCAACATGTCCCCATTGCGTCCCCATCACGTCCCCAACGCATCCCCAACGTGTCCCCATTGCGTCCCCAACGTGTCCCCAACACATCCCCAATGTGTCCCCAACGTGTCCCCATCATGTCCCCAACGCGTCCCCATTGCCTCCCCATCGCGTGCCCAACACGTCCCCAACGCGTCCCCATCGCGTCTTCAACGTGTCCCCAACGCGTCCCCATCGCATCCCCAATGTGTCCCCAACGTGTCTCCAACAGGTCCCCAACGCATCCCCAACGAGTCCCCATTGCGTCCCCAATGTGTCCCCAACGCGTCCCCATCGCATCCCCAACGCGTCCCCATCGCATCCCCAACGTGTCCCCAACGTGTCCCCAACATGTCCCCAACGCATCCCCAATGTATCCCCAACGTGTCCCCAATGCATCCCCAACGCATCCCCAACGCGTCCCCAATGTGTCCCCATCGCATCTTCAACGTGTCCCCAATGCATCCCCAACGCATCCCCAACGTATCCCCAATGTGTCCCCAATGTGTCCCCAACGCATCTCCAACGCGTCCTCATTGCGTCCCCAATGCATCCACAACGCATCCCCAACGCATCCCCAACGCGTCCCCAATGTGTCCCCATCGCGTCTTCAACGTGTCCCCAGCGCATCCCTATCGCATCCCCAATGTGTCCCCAACGTGTCCCCATCGCGTCCCCATCGCGTCCCCAACGCATCCCCAACGTGTCCCCAATATGTCCCGAGCGTGTCCCCAATGCATTCCCAATGCATCCCCAAAGTGTCCCCAACGCGTCCCCAACGCATCCCCAACGTGTCCCCAATGCATCCCCAATGTGTCCCCAACGCATCCCCAACATGTCCCCATTGCGTCCCCATCACGTCCCCAACGCATCCCCAACGTGTCCCCATTGCGTCCCCAACGTGTCCCCAACACATCCCCAATGTGTCCCCAACGTGTCCCCATCATGTCCCCAACGCGTCCCCATTGCCTCCCCATCGCGTGCCCAACACGTCCCCAACGCGTCCCCATCGCGTCTTCAACGTGTCCCCAACGCGTCCCCATCGCATCCCCAATGTGTCCCCAACGTGTCTCCAACAGGTCCCCAACGCATCCCCAACGAGTCCCCATTGCGTCCCCAATGTGTCCCCAACGCGTCCCCATCGCATCCCCAACGCGTCCCCATCGCATCCCCAACGTGTCCCCAACGTGTCTCCAACAGGTCCCCAACGCATCCCCAACGAGTCCCCATTGCGTCCCCAATGTGTCCCCAACGCGTCCCCATCGCATCCCCAACGCGTCCCCATCGCATCCCCAACGTGTCCCCAACGTGTCCCCAACATGTCCCCAACGCATCCCCAACGTATCCCCAACGTGTCCCCAATGCATCCCCAACGCATCCCCAACGCATCCCCAATGTGTCCCCAACGCATCCCCAACGCGTCCCCATTGCGTCCCCAATGTGTCCCCATCGCGTCTTCAACGTGTCCCCAACGCATCCCCAACATGTCCCCAACGTGTCTCCAACAGGTCCCTAACGCATCCCCAACGAGTCCCCATTGCGTCCCCAATGTGTCCCCAACGCGTCCCCAACATGTCCCCAACGCATCCCCAACGTATCCCCAACGTGTCCCCAATGTGTCCCCAATGCATCCACAATGCATCCCCAACGCGTCCCCAACGTGTCCCCAGCGTGTCCCTATCATGTCCCCAACGCGTCCCCATTGCCTCCCCATCGCGTGCCCAACACGTCCCCAACGCGTCCCCATCGCGTCTTCAACGTGTCCCCAATGCGTCCCCATCGCATCCCCAACGCGTCCCCAGTGTGTCCCCATCGCGTCCCCACCAGGGCGTAGCGGCTCTTGGCCAGGCTGATGAGCTCCTGGTCGGTGGGGGAGCACATGTTGAGGCCGATGGGCAGCATCTTCTTCAGGGTGGCCACGATCAGGGAGGTGTGGATGGAGTAACGGTCGCCGCGGCGCTTCTTCTTGGTGCGCTCCTGCTCCGAGCCGCCGCCCTGGGGACAGCGAGGGGACGTCAGAGACACCAAGAGGGGACAGGGGGACAGCGTGGCCAGGAGATCCACACCACGGGGACATCGTGGTCATGGGGACATCGTGGCTATGGGGACATCGAGGCCATGGGGACATTGTGGTCATGGGGATCATCGTGGCCATGGGGACATCGAGGCCATGGGGACATCAAGGCCATGGGGACATCGTGGCCAAGAGATCCACGCCACAGGGAAATCGTAGCCATGGGGACATTGTGGCCATGGGGACATCGAGGCCATGGGGACATCATAGCCATGGGGACATCGTGGTCATGGGGACATCGAGGCCATGGGGACATCGAGGCCATGGGGACATCGTGGCCAGGAGATCCACGCCACGGGGACATCATGGCCATGGGGATATCGAGGCCATGGGGACATCGTGGCCATGGGGACATCGAGGCCATGGGGACATTGTGGCCAGGAGATCCACGCCACGGGGACATCATGGCCATGGGGACATCGAGGCCATGGGGATATCGTGGCCATAGGGACATCGAGGCCATGGGGACATTGTGGTCATGGGGACATCGTGGCCATGGGGACATTGAGGCCATGGGGACATTGTGGCCATGGGGACATCGAGGCCATGGGGACATTGTGGCCAAGAGATCCATACCACGTGGCCATCGTGGCCATGGGGACATTGAGGCCATGGGGACATCGTAGTCATGGGGACATCGTGGTCATGGGGACACCGAGGCCATGGGGACATCGAGGCCATGGGGACATTGTGGCCAAGAGATCCACGCCACGGGGACATCATGGCCATGGGGACATCGAGGCCATGGGGACATCGTAGCTATGGGGACATCGTGGCCATGGGGACATCGAGGCCACGGGGACATCGTGGCCATGGGGACATCGTGGTCATGGGGACACCGAGGCCATGGGGACATCGAGGCCATGGGGACATTGTGGCCAAGAGATCCACGCCACGGGGACATCGTGGCCATGGGGACATTGTGGCTATGGGAATGCCATGGCCATGGGGACACCGAGGCCATGGGGACATCGAGGCCATGGGGACATTGTGGCCAAGAGATCCACGCCACGGGGACATCATGGCCATGGGGACATCGAGGCCATGGGGACATCGTAGCTATGGGGACATCGTGGCCATGGGGACATTGAGGCCACGGGGACATCGAGGCCATGGGGACATTGAGGCCATGGGGACATCGTGGCCATGGGGACATCATGGCCAAGAGATCCACGCCATGGGGACATCATGGCCATGGGGACATTGAGGCCATGGGGACATCGTGGTCATGGGGACATTGAGGTTATGGGGATATCGTGGTCATGGGGACATCGTAGTCATGGGGACATCGAGGCCATGGGGACATCGAGGCCATGGGGACATTGTGGCCAAGGGGACATTGAGGCCACGGGGACATCGAGGCCATGGGGACATTGAGGCCATGGGGACATCGTGGCCATGGGGACATCATGGCCAAGAGATCCACGCCATGGGGACATCATGGCCATGGGGACATTGAGGCCATGGGGACATCGTGGCCATGGGGACATCGCGGTCATGGGGACATCGAGGCCATGGGGACATTGTGGCCAAGAGATCCACACCACGGGGACATTGTGGCCATGGGGACATTGTGGCTATGGGAATGCTGTGGCCATGGGAACATCATGGCCATGGGGACATCGAGGCCATGGGGACATTGAGGCCATGGGGACATTGAAGCCATGGGGACATCGTGGTCATGGGGACATCGAGGCCATGGGGACATTGAGGCCATGGGGGCATCGTAGCCTTGGGGACATCGAGGCCATGGGGACATTGTGGCTATGGGAATGCTGTGGCCATGGGGACATCGTGGTCATGGGGACATCGAGGCCATGGCGACATCGTGGCCAGGAGATCCACGCCATGGGGACATTGTGGTCATGGGGACATCATGGCTATGGGAACATCAAGGCCATGGGGACATCGAGACCATGGGGACATCGAGACCATGGGGACATCGTGGCCAGGGGACATTGTGACCAGGGGAACATTGTGGCCATAGGAACGTCATGGCCAAGAGACCCACACCATGGGGACATCATGGCCAGGGGACATTGTGGTTGTGGGGACATCACGGCCATGGGGACATCACGGCCAGGAGCTGCATCCCATGGGGACACTGGGGACATCGTGGCCATGGGGACACCGTGGCCAGGAATTTCACCCCATGGGGACACCGTGGCCAACAACCTCATGCCACGGGGACATCGGGGACTTGGGGACATCAAGGCCAGGAACCTTGTGCTACGGGGACACTGGGGACATTGGTACCACGCCATGGGGACACCTCAGGGCCAAGAGCCCCGTCCTACAGCCACAGGGTGACAGCAATGGGGACATCAGAGGGGAGCAACCCCACAACGTATCGTGGAGGACAGCAGGACCACGATCCCAATGCTGTGGGGACAGCGGGGCCGTGACTCCGGCACCACGCAGCCGTGGGGTCCCCAGAGGTCGTGGCTGCGGTGACCCCATAGGATAAGGACCTGGGGGGGGGGGGTCTCTGGGGGTCCCAGCGAGTTGTTTGCCCCACAGTGTGACCCCGCTAACCTGGCCGTCTCCGGACTGGTGACAGAACCCACAGCGAAGGGCAGGAGAGAAGAGACAGTGTTAGGTTGTGGGGTCAAGGAGGACATGGGGACACCGTGAGGACAGCGGGGACAGCGGGGGGACAGCGGGGGATGGGGTGGGTTGAGGGGCGCAGGGGGGTGGGAGGGGGAGGATTGGGGCGCTGGGGATATGGGGTGGGTTGGGGGAACAGGGTGGGATCTGGGGATAGCAGGTGAGTTTTGGGGTGGTCGTGGGGTGGGCTTTGGGGTAGCAAATGGGTTTGGGGTGGTTTATGGGCACCGCAGGGTTTTGGGGGTGGGATTTGGGGACACCAGGTGGGTTTGGGGGAGGCTTAGGGGCAGGGATGTGGGGTCATCAGGTGGGTTTGGGGTGGGCTGGGGGTCCCAGGTGGGTTATGAGATGGATGGGGGAGACCCGGTGGGTTTTGGGATTTATGGAGGTGGAGGGGGGGGGGTGGGGGACTGGAAGGGAGGGGGGGGGTGGGGGACACCGGGTGGGGTTTGGGGTGGGTTTGGGGTGGGTTTGAAGGGATCTGGGCACAGCAGGTGGGGTTTGGGGTGGGTTTGGGGACAGCAGGTGGGGTGTGGGGTGGGTTTGGGGGGGTTTTGAGAGGGTTTGGGGCAACAGGTGGGGTTTGGGGTGGGTTGGGGGGGGGTTTGAAGGGGTTTGGAGACAGCAGGTGGGGTTTGGGGTGGGTTGGGGGGGTTTGGGGGCGTTGGGGACAGCAGGTAGGGGTTGGGGTGGGTTGGGGGTGGGTTTGGGGACAGCATGTGGGGTTTGGGGTGGGTTTGGGGGGGTTGAGGACAGCAGGTGAGGTTTGGGGTGGGTTTGGGGGTGGGTTTGGGGACAGCAGGTGGGGTTTGGAGGGGTTTTGAGGGGGTTTGGGGACAGCAGGTGGGGTTTGGGGTGGGTTTGGGGGTGGGTTTGGGGACAGCAGGTGGGGTTTGGGGTGGGTTTGGGGGTGGGTTTGGGGACGGGTTTGGGGACAGCAGGTGGGGTTTGGGGGGGGTTTGGGGGGGTTTGGGGACGGGTTTGGGGACAGCAGGTGGGGTTTGGGGTGGGTTTGGGGGGGGTTTGGGGACAGCAGGTGGGGTTTGGGGTGGGTTTGGGGGGGGTTTGGGGACAGCAGGTGGGGTTTGGGGGGGTTTTGAGGGGGTTTGGGGACAGCAGGTGGGGTTTGGGGGGTTTTGAGGGGGTTTGGGGACAGCAGGTGGGGTTTGGGGTGGGTTGGGGGGTGGGTTTGGGGACAGCAGGTGGGATTTGGAGTGGGTTTGGGGGTGGGTTTGGGGACGGGTTTGGGAACAGCAGGTGGGGTTTGGGGGTGGGTTTGGGGGTGGGTTTGGGGACGGGTTTGGGGACAGCAGGTGGGGTTTGGGGTGGGTTTGGGGGGGGTTTGGGGACAGCAGGTGGGGTTTGGGGCGGGTTTGGGGGGGGTTGGGGTGGGTTTGGGGGGGTTTGGGGGTGGGTTTGGGGGCTCGGGGTGCCCCAGGGGCTGCAGGCCCACCTTGGCCATCTTGCTCTTGCTGTCGGCCGTCAGGAAGGACATGTTGTTGATCTCATTCTGCACCACAAAGTTCTGCTCCTCGCGCTTAAAGTTCTGCGTTGGGGGGCGGGGAGGAGTGACCCCATCGTCCCCATCGTCCCCATCGTCCCCATCGTCCCCGCATCCCCCCCCTCTCCCCCAACTCACGTGGGATTTGGACCAGTAGATGAAGACCTCTCCCACCATGCGGAACAGCTCCTCCGCGTCCGCGTTGGGCTCCGTCAGCCACTTGGCCCTGTCCCATCGTGTCCCCAAGGCCACCGTCAGCCCCAATTATGGCCACCACGGATGTCCCCATGGCCCCAACGATGACCCCGTGGTCCCAGTGATGTCCCCATGGCCACAACGATGTCTTCATGGCCACCACCAGCCCAACAATGTCCCCATGGCCCCAGTGACGTCCCTCCAGCCCCAAGGATGTCCCCATGGTCCCAATGATGTCCCCATGGCCCCAGTGACGTCCCTCCAGCCCCAAGGATGTCCCCATGGTCCCAATGATGTCCCCACAGCCCCAGTGATGTCCCTCCAGCCCCAAGGATGTCCCCATGGTCCCAATGATGTCCCCATGGCCCCAGTGATGTCCCCATGGCCCCAACAATGACCCCGTGGTTCCAATGATGCCCCCATGGCCACAACCAACCCCTATTATGGCCACCACCAGCCCCAATGATGTCCCCATGGCCCCAAAAATGTCCCCATGGCCGCCACCAGCCCAATGATGTCCCATGGTCCCAGTGACGTCCCCGTGGTCCCAGTGATGACCCACGGCCACCACCAGCCCCAATGATGTCCCCCAGCCCCAGTGACGTCCCCATGGCCACAAAAATGTTCCCATGGCCTCCACCAGCCCAATGATGTCCCATGGCCCCAGTGACATCCCCGTGGTCCCAGTGACGTCTCCACAGCCCCAGTGATGTCCCCATGATCCCAATGCTGACCCACAGCCACCACCAGCCCCACTGATGTGCCCACAGCCCCGGTGATGTCCCCACGGTCCCAGTGATGTCCCCATGGTCCCAATGATGACCCACGGCCACCACCAACCCCAATGATGTCCCCATGGCCCCGGTGACATCCCCACAGCCCCAGTGATGTCCCCACAGCCCCAGTGATGTCCCCACAGCCCCAATGATGTCCCCATGGTTCCAATGCTGACCCATGGCCACCACCAGCCCCAATGATGTCCCCATGGCCCCAATGATGTCCCGCAGCCCCAGTGACGTCCCCATGGCCCCAAAAATGTCCCCATGGCCTCCACCAGCCCAATGATGCCCATGGTCCCAGTGACATCCCCACGGCCCCAATGATGTCCCCACGGCCCAAGTGATGTCCCCATGGTCCCAATGCTGACCCACAGCCACCACCAGCCCCAATGATGTCCCCACAGCCCCAGTGACATCCCCACGACCCCAGTGATGTCCCCATGGTCCCAATGCTGACCCACGGCCACCACCAGCCCCAATGATGTCCCCACAGCCCCGGTGACGTCCCCACGGCCCCAGTGATGTCCCCATGGCCCCAAAAATGTCCCCACGGCCACCACCAGCCCCAATGATGTCCCATGGCCCCAGTGACATCCCCATGGTCCCAGTGACGTCCCCACGGCCCCAATGATGTCCCCCCAGCCCCAATGATGTCCCCACGGCCCCAGTGATGTCCCCATGGTTCCAATGCTGACCCACGGTCACCACCAGCCCCAATGATGTCCCCACAGCCCTGGTGACGTCCCCACAGCCCCAATGATGTCCCCATGGTTCCAATGCTGACCCACGGCCACCACCAGCCCCAATGATGTCCCCACAGCCCCGGTGACGTCTCCACGGCCCCAGTGATGTCCCCACAGCCCCAATGATGTCCCCATGGTCCCAAAGATGACCCACGGCCGCCACCAGCCTCAATGATGTCCCCATGGCCCTGGTGACGTCCCATGGCCCCAGTGATGTCCCCAATGACCCAATGATGTCCCCATGGTCCCAATGATGACCCACGGCCACCACCAGCCCCAATGATGTCCCCATGGCCCCAGTGATGTCCCACAGCCCCAGTGACGTCCCCATGGCCCCAAAAATGTCCCCATGGCCTCCACCAGCCCAATGATGCCCATGGTCCCAGTGACGTCCCCACGGCCCCAATGATGTCCCCATGGCCCCAGTGATGTCCCCAATGACCCAATGATGTCCCCATGGTCCCAATGATGACCCACGGCCACCACCAACCCCAATGATGTCCCCACAGCCCCGGTGACGTCCCCAAGGCCCCAGTGACGTCCCCACAGCCCCAATGATGTCCCCATGGTTCCAATGCTGACCCACAGCCACCACGAGCCCCAATGATGTCCCCACAGCCCCGGTGACGTCCCCATGGCCCCAGTGACGTCCCCACAGCCCCAATGATCTCCCCATGTTCCCAGTGATGACCCATGGCCACCACCAGCCCCAATGATGTCCCCACAGCCCCAGTGACGTCCCCACGGCACCAGTGACGTCCCCACAGCCCCAATGATGTCCCTACAGCCCCGGTGACGTCCCCACGGCCCCAGTGACGCCCCCACGGTCCCAGCGGTGCCCCACGGCGCCATCCCTCACCGGCTGTTGTCGACGTAGCGGATGAGCAGAGGGTACAGGGCGTAGAGGTCGCGGCAGAGCACGGAGAACTCGTCGCGGATGAGCAGCTCGGCGTCCTCGGCCTCCGCCTTCGCCTCCATGCGCAGCTGCTCCTCCTCCGACACCACCTTCCCTGCCCGCTTCTTCAGCTTCTCCATCGTGGGGATGAAGTGGGTGCGCAGCAGCTCCGGCTTCGCCTTGCTGACGATGGGCTGAGCGAACACTGCGGGGACGGGGGGGCGGCGTGGGGCCACCAGAACCCACAGCACCCAGCCAGGATCCACCTGAACCCACCTGAACCCACCAGGACCCACCAGGACCCACCAGGATCCACCTGAACCCACCTGAACCCACCAGGATCCACCTGAACCCACCTGAACCCACCAGGACCCACCAGGACCCAACCAGGATCCACCTAAAACCACCTGAACCCACCAGGACCCACCAGGATCCACCTGAACCCACCAGGACCCACCAGGACCCACCAGGATCCACCTGAACCCACCTGAACCCACCAGGACCCACCAGGATCCACCTGAACCCACATGAACCCACCAGGATCCACCTGAACCCACCTGAACCCACCAGGACCCAACCAGGATCCACCTGAACCCACATGAACCCACCAGGACCAACCAGGATTCACCTAAACCCACCTGAACCCACCAGGACTCAACCAGGATCCACCTGAACCCACCTGAACCCACCAGGACCCAACCAGGATCCACCTGAACCCACCTGAACCCACCAGGACCCAACCAGGATCCACCTGAACCCACCTGAACCCACCAGGACCCAACCAGGATCCACCTGAACCCACCAGGACCCACCAGGACCCACCAGGATCCACCTGAACCCACCTGAACCCACCAGGACCCAACCAGGCTCCACCTGAAACCACCTGAACCCACCAGGACCCACCAGGATCCACCAGGACCCAACCAGGATCCACCTGAACCCACCTGAACCCACCAGGACCCACCAGGACTCAACCAGGACCCACCTGAACCCACTTGAACCCACCAGAACCCACCAGGACCCAACCAGGATCCACCTGAACCCACCTGAACCCACCAGGACCCACCAGGATCCACCTGAACCCACCTGAACCCACCAGGACCAACCAGGATCCACCTGAACCCACATGAACCCACCAGGACCCACCAGGATCCACCTGAACCCACCTGAACCAACCAGGACCCACCAGGATCCACCTGAACCCACCTGAACCCACCAGGACCAACCAGGATCCACCTGAACCCACCTGAACCCACCAGGACCAACCAGGATCCACCTGAACCCACCAGGACCCACCAGGACCCAACCAGGATCCACCTGAACCCACCTGAACCCACCAGGACCCAACTGGAACCCACCTGAACCCACCAGGACCAACCAGGATCCACCTGAACCCACCAGGACCCACCAGGACCAACCAGGATCCACCTGAACCCACCTGAACCCACCAGGACCCAACTGGAACCCACCTGAACCCACCAGGACCCACCAGAACCCAA
>NW_028147024.1:60000-127500 GCF_905368555.1 Meleagris gallopavo
GGGGGGGTGGAGGGGGGGGGGAGGGGGGAGGGGGGGGGGAGGGGGGGGAGGGGGGGGGGGAGGGGGGGAAGGGGGGGGGGGGGGGGGATGGGGGGGGGGGGGAGGGGGGGTGGGGAGGGGGGAGGGGGGGGGGGGGGGGAGGGGAGTGGGGGGGGGGGGGAGGGGGGGATGGGGGGGGGGAGGGGGGGGAGGAGGGGGGGGTGGGGGGGAGGGGAAGGGGGGGGGGGGAGGGGGGGGGGAGGGGGGGGGGGGGGGGGGAGGGGGGGAGGGGGGGGGGGGAGGGGGGGGGGTGGAGGGGGGGGGGGGGGAGGGGGGGGGGGGGGAGGGGGAGGGGGAGGGGGAGGGGAGGGGAGGGGGGGGGGGGGGGGGGGGGGGAGTGGAGGGGGGGGTGGGGGAGGTGGGGGGGGAGGGGAGGGGGGAGGGGGAGGGGGGGGGGGGGGGGAGGGGGGAGGGGGGGGGGGAGGGAGGAGGGGGGGGGGGGGGGGAGGTGGGGGGAGGGGGGTGGGGGGGGGGAGGGGGGGGGGGGGGATGGGGAGGGGGGGGGAGGGATGGGGGGGGGGGTGGGAGGGGGGGGATGGGGGGGGGTGGAGGGGGGGGAGGGGGGGGGGAGGGGGGGGAGGGGGGGGGTGGAGGGGTGGGGGGGGGGGGAGGGGAGGGGAAGGGATGGGGGATGGGATGGATGGGATGGGATGGGATGGGATGGGTGGGATGGGATGGGATGGGGATATGGGATGGGATGGGATGGGATGGGATGGGATGGGGATGGGATGGGATGGGATGGGATGGGATGGGATGGTGGGATGGGTGGGATGGAAGGGATGGGATGGGATGGGGTGGGGTGGGATGGGATGGGATGGGATGGGATGGGATGGGGATGGGATGGGATGGGATGGGATGGGATGGGATGGGATGGGATGGGATGGGGATGGGATGGGATGGGATGGGATGGGATGGGATGGGGATGGGATGGGATGGGGTGGGATGGGGTGGGATGGGATGGGGATGGGATGGGGTGGGGTGGGATGGGGGGCTGCAGTGCCCCAAAGATGGGGATCTGCAGTGCCCGAACTTTGGGTATGGTGACACCTGGTGTTGGGGTCCCAAAGATGGGGTGGGGGTCTGCAGTGCCCCAAAGATGGGGGTCTGCAATGCCACCGAGATGGGTGTGGTGGCACCCGGCGTTGGGGTCCCAAAGATGGGGACAAGGGAGGGGTCCTGGGGACACGGAGGTGCCCCACGGTTGGGTCGGTTTAGAGGTACCCCGATGTTGGGTCAACTGCGGGAGAAAAGGGGATCGAGACCCCAGCGTTGGGTCAACCTCAGCTTTAGGGGCCTCGGGGCGCAGAGGTGCCCCAAAGGTGGGGGGGGGTCTCGGGGCCACGACGAACCCCCACCATCGGGTCCGCGGGGACGCAGAGGTGCCCCAAAGGCCGGGGACGAAGACGGGGTCCAGGAGGCGCGGGGGCGTTGGGTCACCCCCGGGGTTCGGGGGGGGGTCCGGGGTCGGGTCGGGGTCTCGGGGTCGGGGTGGGGGCGGGACGTTTTTTGGGGAGGGGGCGCTCACTGGCACGCTCGCGGGGCGACTTGGTGCTGTAGACGGAGCAGGGGTTGAACTCATTGAGCCGCGGCTCCAGGAAGGCCACAGGCATGGCGGCCGCCAGCCGGGCCAGGCACTCCCCCAGCGCCGGGCGCTGCCTGCGCGACACCGGGACACGGCGCTGCGACTCCGCCCCACAGCCACCGCCCCACAGCCACCGCCCCATAACCACCGCCCCACAGCCACCGCCCCACAGCCACCGCCCCACAGCCAGTGCCCCACAGCCACCGCCCCACAGCCACCGCCCCACAACCACCGCCCCACAGCCAGTGCCCCACAGCCACCGCCCCACAGCCACCGCCCCACAGCCACTGCCCCACAGCCACCGCCCCACAGCCACCGCCCCACAATCACCGCCCAACCATTGCTCCAAAGCCACTGCCCCACAGCCACTGCCCCACAGCCACCGCCCTGTAACCACCGCCCCACAGCCAGTGCCCCACAACCACCGCCCCACAGCCACCGCCCCACAACCAGTGCCCCACAACCACCGCCCCACAACCATTGCTTCAAAGCCAGTGCCCCACAACCACTGCCCCATAACCACCACCCCACAGCCACCACCCCACAACCACCGCCCCATAGACACTGCCCCATAACCACCGCCCCACAGCCACCACCCCACAACCACCACCCCACATATGGGCCCCCCGGGGGTCCAGTGCCCCCCCTCACCTTTCCACGTAGGGGTTCCTGGTGGTGCCCAAGGAGTAAATGCTGCACAGGATGCGGTAACACGAGACCTGGACATCGTCCACTGCGGGAGGACAAAGACCCCACAGCGTCCCCAAAGTGTCCCCAAAATGTCCCCAAAGTGTCCCCAGTGTCCCCACAGCGTCCCCACGGCCCCAAGGTGACCCTTTGTCCCCAGGTCAGCCCCCATGGCCCTGCAGTGCCACGTGCCTCAGGCGTCCCCTCCTGTCCCCAAAATGTCCTTGGAACCCCAAGTGTCCCCTGCTCACCAAAATGTTCCCAAGTGTCTTCAAGTGTCCCCTTGTCCCCAAGAGTCTCTTCGTCTTCAACATGTCCCCAATGTCCCCACGTCCCCACCATCCCCACGCCCCCATTGTCCCCATGCCCAAAGTCCCCACGTCCCCGTGGTCCTCATGACCCCAACGACACCAACATCCATCCCCACGTCCCCCTGCCCAAAGTCCCCATGGTCCTCATGACCCCAAGAACCCCAACATCCATCCCCACGTCCCCAACGTCCCCATACCCAAATTCCTCATGACCCCCACGTCCCCATCGTCCTCATGACCCCAACAACCCCACCGTCCATCCCCATGTCCCCATTGTCTCCACACCCAAAGTCCCCCCGTCCCCGCGGTCCTCATGACCCCAAGGACCCCACTGTCCATCCCCGTGCTCCCAACGTCCCCACGCCTGAAGTCCCCATGTCCCCGTGGTCCTCATGACCCCCATGTCCCCATGGTCCTCATGACCCCAAGGACCCCAACATCCATCTGCACGTCCCCATTGTCCCCATACCAAAGTCCCCATGTCCCCATGGTCCTCATGACCCCAAGGACCCCAACATCCATCCCCACGTCCCCCACTGTCCCCACGCCTGAAGTCCCCACATCCCCGTGGTCCTGACAACCCGAACAACCCCACCGTCCATCCCCACGTCCCCCTGCCCAAAGTCCCCACGTCCCCATGGTCCTCATGACCCCAAGAACCCCAACATCCATCCCCACGTCCCCAACGTCACCGTGGTCCTCATGACCCCAACGATCCCACCGTCCCCACCGTCCATCTCCAAGTCCCCATTGTCCCCACGCCCAAAGTCCCCCCGTCCCCGCGGTCCTCATGACCCCAAGGACCCCAACATCCATCCCCAATGTCCCCAATGTCCCCATACCCAAATTCCTCATGACCCCCACGTCCCCATCGTCCTCATGACCCCAACAACCCCACCGTCCATCCCCACGTCCCCATTGTCCCCACACCCAAAGTCCCTCCGTCCCCATGGTCCTCACAACCCCAACAACCCCACCGTCCATCCCCACGTCCCCCTGCCCAAAGTCCCCACGTCCCCATGGTCCTCATGACCCCAAGAACCCCAACATCCATCCCCACATCCCCAATGTCCCCATACCCAAATTCCTCATGACCCCCACGTCCACATCGTCCTCTTGACCCCAACAACCCCACCGTCCATCCCCACGTCCCCATTGTCCCCATACCCAAAGTCCCTCCGTCCCCGCGGTCCTCATGACCCCAAGGACCCCACCGTCCCCACTGTCCATCCCCACGTCCCCATTGTCCCCACACCCAAAGTCCCCACGTCCCCATGGTCCTCATGACCCCAAGGACCCCACCATCCATCCCCTCGTCCCCAATGTCCCCATACCCAAATTCCTCATGACCCCCACGTCCCCGTGGTCCTCACAACCCCAACGACCCCAACATCCATCCCCACGTCCCCATTGTCCCCATACCCAAATTCCTCATGACCCCCACATTCCCGTGGTCCTCACAACCCCAACAACCCCACCGTCCATCTCGATGTCCCCATTGTCCCCACACCCAAAGTCCCCCTGTCCCCGCGATCCTCATGACCCCACCGTCCCCACCGTCCATCCCGACGTCCCCATTGTCCCCATGCCCAAAGTCCCCCTGTCCCCGCGGTCCTCACAACCCCAACAACCCCACCGTCCATCCCCACGTCCCCATTGTCCCCACACCAAAGTCCCCCCGTCCCCGCGGTCTCCATGACCCCAAGGACCCCGCTGTCCATCCCCATGCCCCAACGTCCCCATGCCTGAACTCCCCATGTCCCCATGGTCCTCATGACCCCGAGGACCCCAACATCCATCCCCACGTCCCCATTGTCCTCATGACCCCAAAGACCCCACCGTCCCCACCGTCCATCCCCAAGTCCCCATTGTCCCCACACCAAAGTCCCCCCGTCCCTGCAGTCCTCATGACCCCAAGGACCCCGCTGTCCATCCCCACGTCCCCATTGTCCCCATACCCAAATTCCTCATGACCCCCACGTCCCCATGGTCCTCATGACCCCAACAACCCCAACATCCATCCCCACGTCCCCATTGTCCCCACACCAAAGTCCCCCCGTCCCCGCGGTCTCCATGACCCCAAGGACCCCGCCGCCCATCCCCACGTCCCCATTGTCCCCACGCCCAAATTCCCCCCGTCCCCACGGTCCCCATGACCCCAAGGACCCCGCCGCCCATCCCCGTGCCCCCAACGTCCCCACGCCCAGACTCCTCCAGTCCCCCCACCACCCTCCCAACCCCACCCCGCGCCCCGATGTCCCCGTGCCCCCCGTGCCCTCGCCGTGGGCTCACGGATGACGTCGTCCCCAAACTGGTGCTGGGCGATGTGCTCGAAGAGCGACGTGAGGACGGGCAGCAGAGCCACCGTGGTGTAGTTGATGTTCTGGGCCACCCCCTTCACCTGCGTGCGGCTCTGCGTCACCTTGCCCAGCTTCAGGTTCTCCACCATCTTCTCGATGTCCTCCGAGGCGCTCTCGAAGAAGGAGCGCAGCCCGGCCTTCACGATCTCGGGGCCGGACTTCATCACCGTCCTGCGGGACGACGGGGGCTGGCACGGCCACCAACATGGGGTGGCACCGCGGTGACCCTGGCCGCCGCCTTGGGGTGGCATCGGGGTGGCATTGGCGTGACCGTGGCCGCCACCCTGGGGTGACATTGGGGTGGTGATGGCCATCAACACGGGGTGGCATCGGGGTGGCATTGGCGTGACCGTGGCCACCACCCTGGGGTGACATTGGGGTGACCGTGGCCATCAACACGAGGTGGCATCAGGGTGACATTGGGGTGACCATGGCCACCACCCTGGGGTGACATTGGGGTGATGATGGTCATCAACACGAGGTGGCATTGGGGTGGCATTGGGGTGACCGTGGCCACCACCTAGGGGTGACATTGGGGTGATGATGGCCATCAACACGGGGTGGCATCGGGGTGGCATTGGGGTGACCGTGGTCACCACCTAGGGGTGACATTGGGGTGATGATGGCCATCAACACGGGGTGGCATCGGGGTGGCATTGGGGTGACCATGGCCACCATCTTGGGGTGACATTGGGGTGACCGTGGCCACCACCCTGGGGTGACATTGTGGTGACCATGGCCACCACCCTGGGGTGACATTGGGGTGATGATGGCCATCAACACGGGGTGGCATCGGGGTGACCATGGCCACCAACTTGGGGTGACATTGGGGTGACCATGGCCACCATCTTGGGGTAGCATTGGGGTGATGATGGCCATCAACACGAGGTGGCATCGGGGTGGCATTGGGGTGACCGTGGCCACCACCCTGGGGTGACATTGGGGTGACCATGGCCACCATCTTGGGGTGGCATTGGGGTGATGATGGCCATCAACACGAGGTGGCATCGGGGTGGCATTGGGGTGACCGTGGCCACCACCCTGGGGTGACATCGGGGTGGCATTGGGGTGGCATTGGGGTGACCGTGGCCACCACCCTGGGGTGGTATTGGGGTGATGATGGCCACCAACACGGGGGTGGCATCGGGGTGGCATTGGGGTGACCATGGCCACCACCTTGAGGTGGCATTGGGGTGATGATGGCCATCAACACGACATGGCATCGGGGTGGTATTGGGGTGACTGTGTCCACCACCTTGGGGTGGCATTGGGGTGACCGTGGCCACCACCCTGGGGTGACATCGGGGTAACCATGACCACCACCTTGGGGTGGCATTGGGGTGATGATGGCCATCAACACGAGGTGGCATTAGGGTGGCATTGGGGTGACCGTGGCCACCAACTTGGGGTGGCATCGGGGTGGCATTGGGGTGACCGTGGTCACCACCTAGGGGTGACATTGGGGTGATGATGGCCATCAACACAGGGTGGCATCAGGGTGGCATTGGGGTGACCATGGCCACCACCCTGGGGTGGCATTGGGGTGACCGTGGCCACCACCCTGGGGTGACATTGGGGTGACCGTGGCCACCACCCTGGGGTGACATTGGGGTGATCATGGCCACCAACACGAGGTGGCATCGGGGTGGCATTGGGGTGACCGTGGCCACCACCTTGGGGTGACCTTGGGGTGGCATTAGGGTGGCATTGGGGTGATGATGGCCACCAACACGGGGTGGCATCAGGGTGGCATTGGGGTGACCGTGGCCACCACCCTGGGGTGACATTGGGGTGATGATGGCCACCAACACGAGGTGGCATCGGGGTGGCATTGGGGTGACCGTGGCCACTACCTTGGGGTGGCATCGAGGTGGCATTGGGGTGGCATTGGGGTGATGATGGCCATCAACACGAGGTGGCATCGGGGTGGTATTGGGGTGACTGTGTCCACCACCTTGGGGTGGCATTGGGGTGACCGTGGCCACCACCCTGGGGTGACATCGGGGTAACCATGGCCACCATCTTGGGGTGACATTGGAGTGATGATAGCCATCAACACGAGGTGGCATTGGGGTGGCATTGGGGTGACTGTGGCCATCACTTCGGGATGGCATCAGGGTGACTTTGGGGTGACCGTGGCCGCCACCTTGGGGTGGCATCGGGATGGCATTGGGGTGATGATGGCCACCAACACAGGGTGGCATCGGGGTGGGATTGGGGTGACCGTGGCCACCACCCTGGGGTGGCATTGGGGTGACCGTGGCCACCACCCTGGGGTGGCATCGGGGTGGCACTGGGGTGGCATCGGGGTGACCGTGGCCACCACCTTGGGGTGGCATTGGGGTGGCATTGGGGTGACCGTGGCCACCACCCTGGGGTGGCATTGGGGCAATGATGGCCATCAACACGAGGTGGCATCGGGGTGGCATTGGGGTGACCATGGCCACCACCCTGGGGTTGTATTGGGGTGATGATGGCCACCAACACGAGGTGGCATCAGGGTGGCATTGGGGTGACCATGGCCGCCACCCTGGGGTGGCATCGGGGTGGCATTAGGGTGGCATCGGGGTGACCATGGCCACCACCTGGGGTGGCATTGGGGTGATGATGGCCACCAACACGAGGTGGCATCGGGGTGGCATTGGGGTGACCGTGGCCACCACCATGGGGTGACATTGGGGTGACCATGGCCACCATCTTGAGGTGGCATTGGGGTGGCATTAGGGTGGCATTGGGGTGATGATGGCCACCAACATGGGGTGGCATCGGGGTGGCATAGGGGTGATCGTGGCCACCACCTTGGGGTGACATTGGGGTGGCGCTGGGGTGACCGTGGCCAACGACATGGGGTGACATTGGGGTGGCACTGGGGTGACGTTGGGGTGACGAAGGCCACCGCCGTCCCCAGGTCCCCGTCCCACCTGGCGTCCAGCGACCGTGCCAGGATGTGGAGGCAGTTGACCACGGCCGGCGCGTCGGTGCCTGGGGAGGGGACAGGAACGGGGTGAGGTGACATCAGCGGGGCGAGGTGACATCAGCGGGGACCCCCCGCGCCCCCCATGGCCCCACTGCCCCCTTACCAAAGAGAGTGACGCGGTGGCGGACGAGCGCGGCCAGCTTGCAGAACAGGCTGAAGGAAGGGAGGGGGGTCAACGGGGAGCCCCCCAAAACGGGGGAGACCCCAAAATCCCCCGTCCAGGGGATGGTGGGGAGCAGTGGGGTGGGAAGGCGCCCCACACACGGGGATCCCGCGCTCCCCTCCCCCCCCCCACCTGGTGATCATCTCCTTCTCCTTGTTGGACGCGTGGCCGCCGCTGCCCAGCACTTTGGCGGGGGTGGAGAGGAAGTAGAGGCAGTGGTTGTGGAAGTACTGGTTGATGAGGGGCAGCAGGATCTGGGGGGGCACGGGGGGTCAGGGGGGGATGTGGGGGGTTGGGGGGGTGTGGGGTTGGGGGGGGATGTGGGGGGTTGGGGGGGTGTGGGGTTGGGGGGGATGTGTGGAGTCGGGGGGATGTGGGGGGTTGGGGGGGATGTGTGGGGTTGGGGGGGATGTGTGGGGTCGGGGGGATGTGGGGGGTTGGGGGGGATGTGTGGGGTTGGGGGGGTGTGGGGTTGGGGGGGGAGGTGTGGGGTTGGGGGGGATGTGTGGGGTTGGGGGGGATGTGTGGGGTTGGGGGGGGATGTGTGGGGTTGGGGGGGTGTGTGGGGTCGGGGGGATGTGGGGGGTTGGGGGGGATGTGTGGGGTTGGGGGGGATGTTGGGTTGGGGGGATGTGTGGGGTTGGGGGGGATGTGTGGGGTCGGGGAAGATGTGGGGGTTGGGGGGGATGTGTGGGGTTGGGGTGGTATGGGGCCGGGGGGGTGTGGGGTCAGGGGGGTGTGGGGTTGGGGGGTGTGGGGTTGGGGGGATGTGGGGTCAGGGGGGCTGTGGGGTCGGGGGGGTGTGTGGGGTCAGGGGGGTGTGTGGGGTTGGGGGGGGTGTAGGGTTGGAGGGGGATATGGGGGGTTGGGATGTGGGGTCGGAGGGGGATGTGTGGGGTTGGGGGGGATGTGTGGGGTTGGGGGGGGTGTGGGGTCAAGGGGGGGATGTGTGGGGTTGGGGGGGATGTGTGGGGTTGGGGGGGGTGTGGGGTCAAGGGGGGGATGTGTGGGGTTGGGGGGATGTGTGGGGTTGGGGGGGATGTGTGGGGTCAAGGGGGGGGGTGTGGGGTCAAGGGGGGGATGTGTGGGGTTGGGGGGGATGTGTGGGGTTGGGGGGGTGGGGGTCGGGGGGTGTGTGGGTCAGGGGGGGATGTGTGGGGTTGGGGGGGGATGTGTGGGGTCAGGCGGGGTGTGGGGTCAGGGGGGGTGCGTGGGGTTGGGGGGGGATGTGTGGGGTTGGGGGGGGTGTGGGGTCGGGGGGGTGTGGGGTCAGGGGGGGATGTGTGGGGTTGGGGGGATGTGTGGGGTCGGGGGGGGCTGCAGAATTGGGGAGGGTGTGTGGGGTCAGGGGAGGCCATGTGGGGTCAGGGGGGGATGTGGGGTCGGGGGGGGATGCGGGGTTGGGGGGGGACACGTGGGGTCAGGAGAGTCTGTATGGGGTCAGGGGAGGCCATATGGGATCGGGGGGGACGTGTGGGGTCAGGGGGGTGGGGACCCCCAGGTTCCACCACAGAGCTTCGCGGACCCCAACGCCCCCCACAGACCCCAGTGGAACCCGCCCCCCCTCTGCCCCCTTACAACCCACAGAGTCCCCCGGACCCCCGTGGATCTCACGGATCCCAACGTCCCCAAAGCCCCCCCGTCCCCACTGACCCCAGCGTCCCCCACAGACTCCAACGGAACCCCACTGCCCCCCCAGAGCCCCACGGAACCCCACAGTGGACCCCAAAAGCACCCCCAACCCCTCTGCAGGGCTCCGTAGGGACCCCGGTCGCCCCACTGCTGCGTCCCCGATCCCACCGCCCCATTTTGGGGTCCCCCTGACCTTGGCAAAGAATTTGATCTCCTGTTCGTGGGGCGACTTCTCCACGCGGCCGCTGCTCACCACAGCCTCTGGGGGGACATTGGGGTCAGTGGGGGGGCATGGGGGGCTGCGGGGAGACATGGGGGGCCACGGGGAGGGGGGGCATTGGGGTCCCCATACCCAGGTGGGCGATGAACTCCTGGGAGATGTCCATCCACCGCAGCAGCTGCTGCAGGAAGCCGTAGGCGAAGCGCTTCTCGATGGAGGACGTGTCCAACTCCATGTCCTTCAGCCCCCTGCGTAGGGTAAGGAGCGCTCAGCCCCCCCCCCCAAAAAGCCTCGAAGCCCCCGAATCCCCCGACCCCGAACCCACCGTGTGACGGCGTAGCCGTTCAGCTGCAGGAACTTGAGCAGCTCCTGCGCCTTCTCGCGGTCGCGCGCCTTCTCCTTGGCCGTCAGCGTGTCGTAGGGCACCAGCAGGGGGTGGGAGCCCCCCCCTGGGGCAGGGGTCAGCACCCGGAGGGGGAAACCCATGGGGCAGCGCTTATAGGGGCCGATCCGAGGGGGAACCGTTGGGGAATCGTTGGGGAACCGTTGGGGAATCATTGGGGAACCGTTGGGGAATCATTAGGGATCTATAGGGGATCCATTGGGGAATCGTTGGGGAATCGTTGGGGAATTGTTGGGGATCCATTGGGGAATCATTGGGGAATCGTTGGAGAATCATTGCGGAATTGTTGGGGATCCATTGGGGAATCGTTGGGGAATCGTTGGGGATCCATTGGGGAATCGTTGGGGAATCATTGGGGAATCGTTGGGGAACCATTGGGGAATCGTTGGGGAATCATTGGGGAATCGTTGGGGATCCATTGGGGAATCGTTGGGGAATCATTGGGGAATCGTTGGGGAACCATTGGGGAATCGCTGGGGAATCGCTGGGGAATCGTTGGGGATCCACTGGGGAATCGTTGGGGAATCGTTGGGGAATCAATGGGGAATCATTGGGGAATCGTTGGGGAACCATTGGGGAATCGTTGGGGAATCATTGGGGAATCGTTGGGGAATTGTTGGGGATCCATTGGGAAATCGTTGGGGAATCATTGGGGAATCGTTGGGGAACCATTGGGGAATCGTTGGGGAATCATTGGGGAATCGTTGGGGAACCATTGGGGAATCGTTGGAGAATCGTTGGGGAATCATTGGGGAATCGTTGGGGATCCACTGGGGAATCGTTGGGGAATCGTTGGGGAATCGTTGGGGAATCACTGGGGAACTGTTGGGGAATCGTTGGGGAATCGTTGGGGATCCATTGGGGAATCGTTGGGGAATCGTTGGGGATCCATTGGGGAATCGTTGGGGAATCGTTGGGGAATCAATGGGGAATCATTGGGGAATCGTTGGGGAATCGTTGGAGAATCGTTGGGGATCCATTGGGGAATCATTGGGGAATCGTTGGGGATCCATTGGGGAATCATTGGGGAATCGTTGGGGAATCATTGGGGAATCGTTGGGGAATCATTGGGGATCCATTGGGGAATCATTGGGGAATCGTTGGGGAATCATTGGGGAATTGTTGGGGATCCATTGGGGAATCGTTGGGGAATCGTTGGGAATCGTTTGGGGAATCATTGGGGAATCGTTGGGGAATCATTGGGGAATTGTTGGGATCATTGGGGAATCGATTGGGAATCGTTGGGGAATGTGGGGAATCATTGGGGAATCGTTGGGGAATCATTGGGAATCTGTTGGGGATCCATTGGGGAATCGTTGGGGAATCATTGGGGAATCGTTGGGGAATCATTGGGGAATCGTTGGGGAATCGTTGGGGAATCATTGGGGATCCATTGGGGAATCATTGGGGAATCGTTGGAGAATCATTGCGGAATTGTTGGGAATCCATTGGGGAATCGTTGGGGAATCATTGGGGAATTGTTGGGGATCCATTGGGGAATCGTTGGGGAATCGTTGGGGAATCGTTGGGGAATCGTTGGGGAATTGTTGGGGATCCATTGGGGAATCATTGGGGAATCGTTGGGGAATCATTGGGGAATCGTTGGGGAATCATTGGGGAATCATTGGGGATCCATTGGGGAATCATTGGGGAATCGTTGGGGAATCATTGGGGAATCGTTGGGGATCCATTGGGGAATCGTTGGGGATCATTGGGGAATCGTTGGGGAATCATTGGGGAATCGTTGGGGAATCGTTGGGGATCCATTGGGGAATCATTGGGGAATCGTTGGGGAATCATTGGGGAATCGTTGGGGATCCATTGGGGAATCGTTGGGGAATCGTTGGGGATCCATTGGGGAATCATTGGGGAATCGTTGGGGAATCATTGGGGAATTGTTGGGGATCCATTGGGGAATCGTTGGGGAATCGTTGGGGAATTGTTGGGGATCATTGGGGAATCGTTGGGGAATCATTGGGGAATCGTTGGGGAATCGTTGGGGAATTGTTGGGGAATCACTGGGGAATCGTTGGGGATCCATTGGGGAATCATTGGGGAATCGTTGGAGAATCATTGCGGAATTGTTGGGGGAATCATTGGGGAATCGTTGGGGAATCATTGGGGAATCGTTGGGGAATCATTGGGGAATCGTTGGGGAATCATTGGGAATCTTGGGGAATCATTGGGGAATCTGTGGGGATCGTTGGGGAATCGTTGGGGAATCGTTGGGGAATCGTTGGGGAATCATTGGGGAATCGTTGGGGAATCATTGGGGAATCATTGGGGAATCGTTGGGGAATCATTGGGGAATTGTTGGGGATCCATTGGGGAATCGTTGGGGAATCGTTGGGGAATCATTGGGGAATCTTGGGGAATCGTTGGGGAATCATTGGGGAATCGTTGGGGAATCATTGGGGAATCGTTGGGGAATCATTGGGGAATCGTTGGGGAATCATTGGGGAATGTTGGGGAATCGTTGGGGAATCATTGGGGAATCGTTGGGGAATCATTGGGGAATCATTGGGGAATCGTTTGGGGAATCCATTGGGAATCATTGGGGAATCGTTGGGGAATCATTGGGGAATTGTTGGGAATCATTGGGGAATCGTTGGGGAATCATTGGGGAATTCATTGGGGAATCATTGGGGAATCGTTGGGGAATCGTTGGGGATCCATTGGGGAATCATTGGGGAATCGTTGGGGAATCATTGGGGAATCTGTTGGGGAATCCATTGGGGAATCGTTGGGGAATCAGTTGGGGAATCATTGGGGAATCTTGGGGAATCGTTGGGGAATCATTGGGGAATCGTTGGGGAATCGTTGGGGAATCATTGGGGAATCATTGGGAATCATTGGGGAATCGTTGGGGAATCGAATTGGGGAATCGTTGGGGAATCATTGAATCGTTGGGGAATCATTGGGGAATCGTTGGGGAATCTGTGGGAATCATTGGGGAATCGTTGGGGAATCATTGGGGAATCGTTGGGGAATCGTTGGGGATCCATTGGGAATCATTTGGGAATCGTTGGGGAATCGTTGGGGAATCATTGGGGAATCATTGGGGAATTGGGGAATCATTGGGGAATCATTGGGGAATCATTGGGGAATCGTTGGGGAATCGTTGGGGAATCAGTTGGGGAATCATTGGGGAATCATTGGGGAATCATGGGGAATCGTTGGGGAATCCATTGGGGAATCGTTGGGGAATCATTGGGGAATCGTGGGGAATCGTTGGGGAATCATTGGGGAATCGTTGGGGAATCATTGGGGAATTCATTGGGGAATCATTGGATCCATTGGGGAATCATTGGGGAATCATTGGGGAATCTTGGGAATCCATTGGGAATCGTTGGGGAATCGTTGGGGAATCGTTGGGGAATCGTTGGGGAATTGTTGGGGAATCACTGGGGAATCGTTGGGGATCCATTGGGGAATCATTGGGGAATCGTTGGAGAATCATTGCGGAATTGTTGGGGATCCATTGGGGAATCGTTGGGGAATCATTGGGGAATCGTTGGGGATCCATTGGGGAATCGTTGGGGAATCGTTGGGGATCCATTGGGGAATTGTTGGGGAATCATTGGGGAATCGTTGGGGAATCGTTGGGGATCCATTGGGGAATCGTTGGGGATCCATTGGGGAATCAGTGGGGAATCGTTGGGGAATCATTGGGGAATCTTGGGGAACCATTGGGAATTGGTTGGGGAATCGTTGGGGAATCGTTGGGGAATCATTGGGGAATCATTGGGGAATCATTGGGGAATCATTGGGAATCTTGGGGAATCATTGGGGAATCATTGGGGAATCGTTGGGGAATCATTGGGGAATCATTGGGGAATCGTTGGGGAATCATTGGGAATTGCTGGATCATTGGGGAATTCTTGGGGAATCGTTGGGGAATCATTGGGGAATCTTGGGGAATCATTGGGGAATCTTGGGGAATCATTGGGGAATCATTGGGAAATCATTGGGGAATCATTGGTGGGGAATACTTGGGGAATCATTGGGGAATCATTGGGGAATCATTGGGGAATCATTGGGGAATCATTGGGGAATCGTTGGGGAATCGTTGGGGAATCATTGGGGAATCATTGGGGAATCATTGGGGAATCATGGGGAATCATTGGGGAATCGTTGGGGAATCGTTGGGGAATCGTTGGGGGGAATCGTTGGGGAATCATTGGGGAATCATTGGGGAATCGTTGGGGAATCGTTGGGGAATCATTGGGGAATCGTTGGGGAATCGTTGGGGAATCATTGGGGAATCGTTGGGGAATCGTTGGGGAATCATTGGGGAATCGTTGGGGAATCATTGGGGAATCATTGGGGAATCGTTGGGGAATCATTGGGGAATCGTTGGGGAATCATTGGGGAATCATTGGGGAATCGTTGGGGAATCATTGGGGAATCGTTGGGGAATCATTGGGGAATCATTGGGGAATCATTGGGGAATCATTGGGGAATCGTTGGGGAATCGTTGGGGAATCGTTGGGGAATCATTGGGGAATCGTTGGGGAATCATTGGGGAATCGTTGGGGAATCGTTGGGGAATCATTGGGGAATCGTTGGGGAATCATTGGGGAATCGTTGGGGAATCGTTGGGGAATCATTGGGGAATCGTTGGGGAATCATTGGGGAATCATTGGGGAATCATTGGGGAATCGTTGGGGAATCATTGGGGAATCATTGGGAATCGATTGGGGAATCGTTGGGGAATCGTTGGGGAATCGTTGGGGAATCGTTGGGGAATCGTTGGGGATCCATTGGGGAATCATTGGGGAATCGTTGGGGAATCATTGGGGAATCATTGGGGAATCAGTGGGGACCACCAGGAATGCTGTCCCCCACCAGAGGGTCCCAAATACGGCACCCAAGGGGGCAGAACACACTGGGAGCACATGGAGGAGGAGCACTTATGGGGTCAGCACTTATGGGGGCAGATCCCCGGGGAACCACTGGGAAACCACTGGGGAACCAGTAGGGAACCAGTAGGGAACCAGTAGGGAACCACTGGTGGACCAACGGGGACGTGGGGTGTCCTCCAACAGAAGGTCCCAAATACGGCACCCACGGGGGGCACCGACCGCAGGGGGACCCCGTATCGGGGTCGGAGGGAATGCCCACTTGGGGGGCACCGCGGGTGGGGGCTGTGGGGCTGGGCTGCTCACCTTTGGCCTCCAGCTCCTGCTTCTTCTTGCGGCCCCACGTGTTGTGGTAGTTCTCAGCCAGCTGCTCCGCCATCGCCTGGGGACGGGGATGGGGTGGTTGTGGGGTGGTTGTGGGGCGGTTGTGGGGCGGTTGTGGGGTGGTTGTGGGGCGGTTGTGGGGCGGTTATGGGGTGGTTGTGGGGTGGTTGTGGGGCGGTTGTGGGACGGTTGTGGGGCGGTTGTGGGGTTGTTGTGGGGTGGTTGTGGGGTGATTGTAGGGTGGTTGTGGGGTTGTTGTGGGGTGGTTGTGGGGTGGTTGTGGGGTGGTTCTGGGGTTGTTGTGGGGTGATTGTGGGGCTGCTGTGGGGCTGCTGTGGGGCTGTTGTGGGGCGGTTGTGGGGCTGTTGTGGGGTGGTTGTGAGGTTGTTGTGGGGCAGTTGTGGGGCGGTTGTGGGGCAGTTGTGGGGTGGTTGTGGGGTGGGTGTGGGGCGGTTGTGGGGCTGTTGTGGGGCTGTTGTGGGGTGGTTGTGGAGCTGCTGTAGGGCTGTTGTGGGGCAGCTGTGGGGCGGTTGTGGGGCGGTTGTGGGGCGGCTGTGGGGCGGTTGTAGGGCGGTTGTGGGGCGGTTGTGGGGCGGTTGTGGGGCGGTTGTAGGGTGGTTGTGGGGCTGTTGTGGGGCAGTTGTGGAGCGGCTGTAGGGCTGTTGTGGGGCGGCTGTGGGGCGGCTGTGGGGCGGTTGTGGGGTGGCTGTGGGGCGGTTGTAGGGCTGCTGTAGGGCTGCTGTGGGGTGGTTGTGGGGCAGTTGTAGGGCTGCTGTAGGGCTGCTGTAAGGCTGCTGTGGGGCGGTTGTGGGGCGGCTGTGGAGCGGCTGTGGGGCAGTTGCGGGGCGGTTGTAGGGCAGCCGTGGGGCTGCTGTGGGGCGGCTGTGGGGCGGTTGTGGGGCGGCTGTGGGGCGGTTGTGGGGCAGTTGTAGGGCAGTTGTAGGGCTGCTGTAGGGCTGCTGTAAGGCTGCTGTGGGGCGGTTGTGGGGCGGCTGTGGAGCGGCTGTGGGGCTGCTGTGGGTGGTTGTGGGGCTCTTGTGGGGCTGTTGTGGGGCGGTTGTGGGGCGGCTGTGGGGCAGTTGCGGGGCGGTTGTAGGGCTGCCGTGGGGCTGCTGTGGGGCGGCTGTGGGGCGGTTGTGGGGCGGCTGTGGGGCTCTTGTGGGGCTGTTGTGGGCGGTTGTGGGGCTGCTGTAGGGCTGCTGTGGGGCGGTTGTGGGGCGGCTGTGGGGCTGCTGTTGGGTGGTTGTGGGGCTGCTGTAGGGCTGCTGTGGGGCGGTTGTGGAGCAGTTGTAGGGCTGCTGTGGGGTGGCTGTGGGGTGGCCGTGGGGCGGCTGTGGGGTGGTTGTGGGGCAGTTGTAGGGCTGCTGTGGGATGGTTTTGGGGCGGCTGTGGGGCGGTTGTGGGGTGGTTGTGGGGCAGTTGTAGGGCAGTTGTAGGGCTGCTGTAAGGCTGCTGTGGGGCGGTTGTGGGGCGGTTGTGGGGCTGCTGTAGGGCTGCTGTGGGGCGGTTGTGGGGTGGTTTTGGGGCGGCTCTGGGGCGGTTGTGGGGCTGCTGTAGGGCTGCTGTGGGGCGGTTGTGGGGCGGTTTTGGGGTGGCTGTGGGGCGGTTGTGGGGCTGCTGTAGGGCTACTGTGGGGCGGTTGTGGGGCGGTTTTGGGGCGGCTGTGGGGCGGTTGTAGGGCTGCTGTAGGGCTGCTGTGGGGCGGTTGTGGGGCGGTTTTGGGGTGGCTGTGGGGCGGTTGTGGGGCTGCTGTAGGGCTGCTGTGGGGCGGTTGTGGGGCGGTTTTGGGGCGGCTGTGGGGCGGTTGTGGGGCTGCTGTAGGGCTGCTGTGGGGCAGTTGTGGAGTAGTTGTAGGGCTGCTGTGGGGCGGCTGTGGGGCGGCCGTGGGGCGGCTGTGGGGCTGTTCCGGGGCTGTTGCGGGTCGGTTGTGGGGCAGCTGTGGGGCTGCTGTGGGGCGGTTGTGGGGCGGTTGTGGGGCTGCTGTGGGGCGGTTGTGGGGCAGTTGTAGGGCTGCTGTGGGGCGGTTGTGGGGCGGTTGTGGGGCTGCTGTGGGGCGGTTGTGGGGCGGCTGTGGGGTGGCCGTGGGGCGGCTGTGGGGCGGCTATGGGGCGGTTGTGGGGCTGCTGTGGGGCTGCTGTGGGGTGGTTGTGGAGCAGTTGTAGGGCTGCTGTGGGGCGGTTGTGGGGTGGCTGTGGGGCTGCTGTGGGGCTGCTGTGGGGCGGCCGTGGGGCTGCTGTGGGGCGGCCGTGGGGCTGCTGTGGGGCTGCTGTGGGGCTGCTGTAGGGCGGCTGTAGGGCGGCTGTGGGGCGGCTGTGGGGCGGTTGTGGAGCAGTTGTAGGGCTGCTGTGGGGCGGTTGTGGGGCTGCTGTGGGGTGGCTGTGGGGCGGTTGTGGGGCTGCTGTGGGGTGGCTGTGGGGCGGTTGTGGGGCTGCTGTGGGGCGGTTGTGGGGCGGTTGTAGGGCTGCTGTGGGGCGGCCGTGGGGCGGCTGTGGGGCGGTTGTGGGGCTGCTGTGGGGCTGCTGTGGGGCTGCTGTGGGGCGGCCGTGGGGCGGCCGTGGGGACTCACCTGCAGCTCTCGGGACAGCGTCACCCCCGAGAGGTCCACGGGCTGCGGGTTGTAGCCATGGCTGGGGTCGTAGGTGGCCTTGGGGGACGCAGCGCTTTGGTGACTCGGCTGCCCCCCGGGGCGCTGCAGCCCCGTCCCACCCGCGGCCCCACCTGCGCCGACTGCGAGATCTTCCGCGTTTTCTTCTTCTCCGCCTTCTCCTCGTCGCCCTCCCGCGCCTTTTCCACCATCCACTCCCACGCCAGCATCGCCTTCAGCGACTCCTTGATGGGCCACCGGTAAATTTCCTTGTCCTGCGGGTGGGGGGGGGTCAGGGGGTCAGGGGGCTGCGGGGGGCCGGGGGGCACGGGGGGGGCGGGGGGGGAATGGGAGGAGGTTGAGGGTTGGGGGGGGATGGGATGGGGACGATGGGTTTGGATGGGGTCGGGGGGGAATGAAGGGGGTCGGATGGGAATCAGTGGGGTCAGATGGGAATCAGTGGGGTTGGATGGGAATGAAGGGGGTTGGATGGGAATCAATGGGGTCGGATGGGAAACAGTGGGGTTGGATGGGAATCAGTGGGGTTGGATGGGAATCAATGGGGTCGGGGGGGAATGAAGGTGGTCAGATGGGAATCAGTGGGGTCAGATAGGAATCAGTGGGGTTGGATGGGAATGAAGGGGGTTGGATGGGAATCAATGGGGTCGGATGGGAATGAAGGGGGTTGGATGGGAATCAGTGGGGTTGGATGGGAATGAAGGGGGTCGGATGGGAATCAGTGGGGTTGGATGGGAATGAAGGGGGTCGGATGGGAATCAGTGGGGTTGGATGGGAATCAGTGGGGTCGGATGGGAATGAAGGGGGTTGGATGGGAATCAGTGGGGTCGGATGGGAATCAGTGGGGTTGGATGGGAATGAAGGGGGTCGGATGGGAATCAGTGGGGTTGGATGGGAATCAATGGGGTCGGATGGGAATCAATGGGGTTGGATGGGAATCAATGGGGTCGGATGGGAATCAGTGGGGTTGGATGGGAATCAATGGGGTCGGATGGGAATCAATGGGGTTGGATGGGAATCAATGGGGTCGATGGGAATCAAGGGGGTCGGATGGGAATCAATGGGGTTGGATGGGAATCAGTGGGGTTGGATGGGAATCAATGGGGTCAGATGGGAATCAATGGGGTTAGATGGGAATCAATGGGGTCGGATGGGAATCAATGGGGTCGGATGGGAATTCATGGGGTCGGATGGGAATCAGTGGGGTCAGAAGGGAATCAGTGGGGTCAGGAGGGAATCAGTGGGGTCGGAAGGGAATCAGTGGGGTCAGAAGGGAATCAGTGGGGCCGGATGGGAATCAGTGGGGTCAGAAGGGAATCAGTGGGGTCAGAAGGGAATCAGTGGGGCCGGATGGGAATCAGTGGGGTCAGGAGGGAATCAGTGGGGTCAGAAGGGAATCAGTGGGGTCGGATGGGAATCAGTGGGGTCAGGAGGGAATCAGTGGGGCCGGATGGGGGCCCGCAGCCCGGACACGAGCATCCCCGCCACCTTCTCTGAGAAGGTCTTGTAGGGCCGCAGCATGGGGTGGGTCTTGGCCTCCTCGTCCACCGTCTCCCCGTAGGTCCAGTTGTTCTGGATCTGCCGAGGGACAACGAGACGAAGCTGGGGGTCCCGGGGGGTGCAAGGGGTGGGGGTCCTTGGGGGGGGGGGTCTCGGGGGTCCCACCTTATCGAACGCCCACTTCTCGTGGGTGAACTCGGCGTATTTGTTGATGAAGCCGTCCAACTTCTCAGGGATGATGACGCTGTATGGGGGCGCGGGAGGTCGGGGTGGGGGACCCCAACCCAGGGGGGAGCTGAGACCCCATTTCCATCCCATGGGACACGCAGACCCCACACCCATCCCATGGGACACACAGACCCCATATCCATCCCATGGGACACACAGACCCCATTTCCATCCCACGGGACACACAGACCCCACATCCATCCCATGGGACACACAGACCCCACATCCATCCCATGGGACACACAGACCCCACACCCATCCCATGGGACACACAGACCCCATATCCATCCCATGGGACACACAGACCCCACACCCATCCCATGGGACACAGAGACCCCACACCCATCCCATGGGACACACAGACCCCATTTCCATCCCATGGGACACACAGACCCCACACCCATCCCATGGGACACGCAGACCCCACACCCATCCCATGGGACACGCAGACCCCATATCCATCCCATGGGACACACAGACCCCACACCCATCCCATGGGACACACAGACCCCACATCCATCCCATGGGACACACAGACCCCACATCCATCCCATGGGACACACAGACCCCACACCCATCCCATGGGACACACAGACCCCATATCCATCCCATGGGACACACAGACCCCACACCCATCCCATGGGACACACAGACCCCACACCCATCCCATGGGACACACAGACCCCACACCCATCCCATGGGACACAGAGACCCCACACCCATCCCATGGGACACGCAGACCCTACACCCATCCCATGGGACACACAGACCCCATATCCATCCCATGGGACACACAGACCCCACACCCATCCCATGGGACACACAGACCCCATTTCCATCCCACGGGACACACAGACCCCACACCCATCCCATGGGACACGCAGACCCCACATCCATCCCATGGGACACACAGACCCCATATCCATCCCATGGGACACACAGACCCCACACCCATCCCATGGGACACACAGACCCCATATCCATCCCATGGGACACACAGACCCCATTTCCATCCCATGGGACACACAGACCCCACACCCATCCCATGGGACACGCAGACCCCACTTCCATCCCATGGGACACACAGACCCCATTTCCATCCCATGGGACACACAGACCCCACACCCATCCCATGGGACACGCAGACCCCACATCCATCCCATGGGACACACAGACCCCATATCCATCCCATGGGACACACAGACCCCACACCCATCCCATGGGACACACAGACCCCATATCCATCCCATGGGACACGCAGACCCCACATCCATCCCATGGGACACACAGACCCCACACCCATCCCATGGGACACACAGACCCCACACCCATCCCATGGGACACACAGACCCCACATCCATCCCACGGGACACACAGACCCCATTTCCATCCCACGGGACACACAGACCCCACACCCATCCCATGGGACACACAGACCCCACACCCATCCCATGGGACACACAGACCCCATATCCATCCCATGGGACACACAGACCCCACATCCATCCCATGGGACACACAGACCCCACATCCATCCCATGGGACACACAGACCCCACACCCATCCCATGGGACACACAGACCCCATTTCCATCCCATGGGACACACAGACCCCACACCCATCCCATGGGACACACAGACCCCACATCCATCCCATGGGACACACAGACCCCACACCCATCCCATGGGACACACAGACCCCACATCCATCCCATGGGACACACAGACCCCACACCCATCCCATGGGACACACAGACCCCATATCCATCCCATGGGACACACAGACCCCACACCCATCCCATGGGACACACAGACCCCACACCCATCCCATGGGACACACAGACCCCACACCCATCCCATGGGACACAGAGACCCCACACCCATCCCATGGGACACGCAGACCCTACACCCATCCCATGGGACACACAGACCCCACACCCATCCCATGGGACACACAGACCCCATATCCATCCCATGGGACACACAGACCCCATTTCCATCCCACGGGACACACAGACCCCACACCCATCCCATGGGACACGCAGACCCCACATCCATCCCATGGGACACACAGACCCCATATCCATCCCATGGGACACACAGACCCCACACCCATCCCATGGGACACACAGACCCCATATCCATCCCATGGGACACACAGACCCCATTTCCATCCCATGGGACACACAGACCCCACACCCATCCCATGGGACACGCAGACCCCACTTCCATCCCATGGGACACACAGACCCCATTTCCATCCCATGGGACACACAGACCCCACACCCATCCCATGGGACACAGCAGACCCCACATCCATCCCATGGGACACACAGACCCCATATCCATCCCATGGGACACACAGACCCCACACCCATCCCATGGGACACACAGACCCCATATCCATCCCATGGGACACACAGACCCCACACCCATCCCATGGGACACACAGACCCCACAACCCATCCCATGGGACACACAGACCCCACATCCATCCCACGGGACACACAGACCCCATTTCCATCCCACGGGACACACAGACCCCACCCATCCCATGGGACACACAGACCCCACACCCATCCCATGGGACACACAGACCCCATATCCATCCCATGGGACACACAGACCCCACATCCATCCCATGGGACACACAGACCCCACATCCATCCCATGGGACACACAGACCCCACCCATCCCATGGGACACACAGACCCCATTTCCATCCCATGGGACACACAGACCCCACACCCATCCCATGGGACACACAGACCCCATTTCCATCCCATGGGACACACAGACCCCACACCCATCCCATGGGACACACAGACCCCACATCCATCCCATGGGACACACAGACCCCACACCCATCCCATGGGACACACAGACCCCACATCCATCCCATGGGACACACAGACCCCATTTCCATCCCATGGGACACACAGACCCCACACCCATCCCATGGGACACACAGACCCCATTTCCATCCCATGGGACACACAGACCCCACACCCATCCCATGGGACACACAGACCCCATTTCCATCCCATGGGACACACACACCCCACACCCATCCAATGGGACACACAGACCCCACACCCATCCCATGGGACACACAGACCCCACACCCATCCCATGGGACACACAGACCCCACACCCATCCCATGGGACACACAGACCCCACACCCATCCCATGGGACACACAGACCCCATTTCCATCCCATGGGACACACAGACCCCACACCCATCCCATGGGACACACAGACCCCACACCCATCCCATGGGACACACAGACCCCACACCCATCCCATGGGACACACAGACCCCACATCCATCCCATGGGACACAGCAGACCCCACACCCATCCCATGGGACACACAGACCCCACATCCATCCCATGGGACACACAGACCCCATTTCCATCCCATGGGACACACAGACCCCACACCCATCCCATGGGACACACAGACCCCACACCCATCCCATGGGACACACAGACCCCACACCCATCCCATGGGACACACAGACCCCATTTCCATCCCACGACACACAGACCCCACATCCATCCCATGGGACACACAGACCCCATTTCCATCCCATGGGACACACAGACCCCACACCCATCCCATGGGACACACAGACCCCACACCCATCCCATGGGACACACAGACCCCACACCCATCCCATGGGACACACAGACCCCACACCCATCCCATGGGACACACAGACCCCACATCCATCCCATGGGACACGAAGACCCCACACCCATCCCATGGGACACACAGACCCCACACCCATCCCATGGGACACACAGACCCCATTTCCATCCCATGGGACACACAGACCCCACACCCATCCCATGGGACACACAGACCCCATTTCCATCCCATGGGACACACAGACCCCACACCCATCCCATGGGACACACAGACCCCATTTCCATCCCATGGGACACACAGACCCCACACCCATCCAATGGGACACACAGACCCCACACCCATCCCATGGGACACACAGACCCCACACCCATCCCATGGGACACGCAGACCCCACACCCATCCCACACAAGAGGACCCCACACCTCTCTCATAGGAAAGGTTTGGGCTGACCTCACCTCCACCCCATAGGACACGCAGACCCCACAGCCACCCAGCGGACACGGGGACCCCAGCCCAAACTCAAAGAGGAGGGGAGGAGCCAGGAGCAGCGGGGACGGGGATGGGGGCGGGGGGGGGGGAGGGGGAGGGGAGGGGTGGGGGCCGCCCCTACTTGAGGGTCTCGACGGGTTTGGGGTCGAAGTTGCCCTCGGCGTCCACCGACGCCTTCTTCTCGGTCTTGGAGGAGTAGCTGGCGTCCACGTAGTCGGGGGGCAGGGCGCCCGCGATGGCGCAGAGGCACGGCATGGCCAGCTTGTACAGCTCGGGGTCGAACTTCTGCGGGAACGGGGGGCTGGGGAACACAGCGACACACAGCGACCCACAGCGACCCACAGCGACACACAGCGACCCACAGCGACCCACAGCGACACACAGCGACACACAGCGACCCACAGCGACACACAGCGACACACAGCAACCCACAGCGACACACAGCGACCCACAGCACCCACAGCGACACACAGCGACACACAGCGACCCACAGCGACCCACAGCGACCCACAGCGACACACAGCGACACACAGCGACCCACAGCACCCACAGCGACACACAGCACCCACAGCGACACACAGCGACACACAGCGACCCACAGCGACCCACAGCGACACACAGCGACACACAGCGACCCACAGCGACCCACAGCGACACACAGCAACCCACAGCGACACACCACACCCAGCACACCCACAGCGACACACAGCGACACAGACACAGCGACCACACACCAGCGACACACAGCGACCACAGACACACAGCGACACACAGCGACCACAGCGACACACAGCGACACACAGCACCCACAGCGACACACAGCGACACACAGCGACCACAGCGACCCACAGCGACCCACAGCGACACACAGCGACCCACAGCGACACACACGCGACACACAGCGACCCACAGCGAACCCACCGACCCACAGCGACCCACAGCGACCCACACACGACCCACAGCGACCCCACGACCACAGCGACCCACAGCGACCCACAGCGACCACAGCGACACGACCACAGCGACACAGCGACCCACAGCGACCCACAGCGACCACACAGCGACCCACAGCGACCCACACCACACACGACACCACAGCGACCACAGCGACCCACAGCGACCCACAGCGACCCACACGACCCACAGCACACCGACCCACAGCGACCCACAGCGACCCACAGCGACCACACAACCGACCCACAGCGACCACACAGCGACCCACAGCGACCCACAGCGACCCACAGCGACCACAGCGACCACAGCGACCCCACACAGCGACCCACAGCGACCCACAGCGACCCCACACGACCCACACACGACACACAGCGACCCCACAGCGACCCCACAGCGACCCACAGCGACCCACAGCGACCCACAGCGACCCACACACCGACACACACCGACACACAGCGACCCCAAAACGACCCAAAACGACCCAACGACACACACCGACCCACACCGACCACACCGACCACAGCGACCCCACACGACCCACAGCGACCCACACCGACCACACCGACCCACACCGACACACACCGACACACAGCGACCCCACACGACCCCACACCGACACACAGCGACCCCACAACGACACACACCGACCCACACCGACCCCAAAACGACACACCGACACACACCACCACAAAACGACCCACACCGACACACGACCCCAAAACGACCCACACACGACACACAGCGACCCCAAAACGACCCCACACCGACACACAGCACCCCAAAACGACCCCAAAACGACCCCACACCGACACACAGCGACCCCAAAACGACCCCAAAACGACCCACACCGACACACAGCAACCCCAAAACGACCCCAAAACGACCCCACACCGACACACACCGACCCCAAAACGACCCCAAAATGACCCCACACCGACACACAACGACCCCAAAACGACCCCACACCGACACACACCGACCCCAAAACGACCCAACACACACCGACACACACCGACCCCAAAACGACCCCACACCGACACACAGCGACCCCAAAACGACCCACCGACACACGACCCACAAACGACCCAAAACGACCCCACACCGACACACAGCGACCCAAAACGACCCCAAAACGACCCCACACCGACACCCAGCAACCCCAAAACGACCCCAAAACGACCCCACACCGACACACAACGACCCCAAAACGACCCCAAAACGACCCCAACCGACACAAACGACCCCAAAACGACCCACACACCGACCCCACAAAACGACCCCAAAACGACCCACACACACACACAACGACCCCAAAACGACCCACACCAAACCCACAACCGACCCCAAAACGACCCAACGCACCCCAAAACGACCCCAACAACGACCCCAACACACCGACACACAGCGACCCCAAAACGACCCCACACCGACACACAGCAACCCCAAAACGACCCCAAAACGACCCCACACCGACACACAGCGACCCCAAAACGACCCCAAAACGACCCACACACGAACCCACAACGACCCCAAAACGACCCCACACCGACCACACACAGACCCCAAAACGACCCCAAACGACCCACAGCGACCAAAGACACCGACCCACACAAACGACCCCAAAACGACCCCACACCGACACACACCCAAAGCGACCCCAAAACGACCCCACACCGACACACACCGACCCCAAAACGACCCCACACCCGACACACACCACGACCCCAAAACGACCCCACACCGACACAACACACGACCCCAAAACGACCCCAAAACGACCCCACACCGACACACAGCGACCCCAAAACGACCCCAAACGACCAACACACCCAAAAACACCACGCACAAACCACACACACACACCCCAAAACGACCCCAAAACGACCCCACACCGACACACAGCGACCCCAAAACGACCCCAAAACGACCCACACCGACACACAGCAAACCCAAAACGACCCCAAAACGACCCCACACCGACACACAACGACCCCAAAACGACCCCACACCCGACCCACACCGACACAGCGACCCCAAAACGACCCCACCGACCAACACCAAACCCACGACACAACACGACCCAACGACCCACAAAACGACCCACACCACACCACACCAACGACCCCAAAACGACCCCACACCGACACACAGCGACCAACCCCAAAAAAACGACCCCAAAACGACCCCACACCGACACACAGCGACCCCAAAACGACCCCAAAACGACCCCACACCGACACACACCACCCCAAAACGACCACAAAACGACACCCAAACGACCCAACAACGACCCACAAAACGACCACCAAACACGACCCACACACCGCACACACACGACCCCAAAACGACCCCACACCGACCCAAACGACCCCAAAACGACCCAACACCCACACCGACACACAGCGACCCCAAAACGACCCAACGACACACACACGACACCAAAACGACCCACACCGACACACACGACCAAACGACCCCACACCGACAACAGCACCCCAAAACGACCCCAAAACGACCCACCACCGACACACAGCAACCCAAAACGACCCCAAAACGACCCACACCGACACACACGACCCCAAAACGACCCCAAAGACACCCAACGACCACAGCGACCCCAAAACGACCCCACACCGACCACAGCGACCCCAAAACGACCCACACCACACACCGACCCAAACGCCCCACGACCGACACAACACGACCCCAAAACGACCCCACACCGACACACAGCGACCCAAAACGACCCCACACCGACCCCACAGACCCCACACAGACCCACACGGACCCACACAGACCCCACACTGACCCCACATGGACCCCAAAACAACCCCACAGAGACCCCACACGGACCCCACACGGACCCCACACTGTCCCCAAATGCCCCCACATAGACCCCACACTGACCCCACACTGACCCCACACTGATCCCACATGGACCCTACATGGACCCCAAAATGACCCCACACTGACCCCACACTGACCCCACACTGACCCCACATAGACCCCACACTGACCCCACATAGACCCCACACAGACTCCACACTGTCTCCAAAACGACCCCACATAGAACCCACACAGACCCCACATGGACCCGACCCAGACCCTACACCCACCCCAAAATGACCCCACGCTGCCCCCACACGGACCCCACAGAGACCCCACAGACTCCCCACGGACCCCACAGCGCCCTGTGTGCCCCCATCCCATCCTCACCCCTATTCCCCCCATCACAGCCCCCCCCATCCTCACCCCATTGCCCCCATCACAACCCCACACCCCCCCCATCCTCACCCCAATCCCATCACAGCTCCCCCCCCATCCTCACACCGTTGCCCCCATCACAGACCCCCCATCCACACCCCAATCCCCCCATCACAACCCCACACCCCCCCCATCCTCACCCCAATCCCCCCATCACAGCCCCCCGCCCCCTCCCCAGCCCCACACCTTGTGAGCCAGGGACTCAAAGATGCCCCAGAAGAGCTTCCGGGTCAGGTGCAGCTCCTCCTCGGAGCTGACCCCGTAGTTGGGCCACCCGCTGGGCAGGCAGTAATACTTCCAGCAGCGCTCGTAGTGGTTGGTCAGCAGCTGCGGGGACACCAGGGTGACACGGGGGGACCAGGGTTTGGGTTAGGTGACATGGGGACACCGTGGGGTGAGATGGGGACACCGTGGGGTGACACAGGGACACCATAGGGTGACATGGGGACACCAGGGTTTGGGTTAGGGTTAGGTGACATGGGGACACCATGGGGTGACACGGGGACACCAGGGTTTGGGTTAGGGTTAGGTGACATGGGGACACCGTGGGGTGACATGGGGACATCGTGGGGTGAGATGGGGACACCATGGGGTGACATGGGGACATGATGGGGTGACACGGGGGGACCAGGGTTTGGGTTAGGGTTAGGTGACATGGGGACACCGTGGGGTGACATGGGGACATCGTGGGGTGACACGGGGGGACCAGGGTTTGGGTTAGGGTTAGGTGACATGGGGACACCGTGGGGTGACATGGGGACACCATGGGGTGACATGGGGACATGATGGGGTGACACGGGGGGACCAGGGTTTGGGTTAGGGTTAGGTGACATGGGGACACCGTGGGGTGACATGGGGACATCGTGGGGTGACACGGGGGGACCAGGGTTTGGGTTAGGGTTATGTGACATGGGGACACCGTGGGGTGACATGGGGACATCGTGGGGTGAGATGGGGACACCATGGGGTGACACAGGGACACCATAGGGTGACATGGGGACAGCAGGGTTTGGGTTAGGGTTAGGTGACATGGGGACACCAGGGTGACACGGGGACACCAGGGTTTGGGTTAGGGTTAGGTGACATGGGGACACCGTGGGGTGACATGGGGACATCGTGGGGTGAGACGGCGACATCATGGGTGACACGGGGACACCAGGGTTTGGGTTAGGGTTAGGTGACACGGGGACACCGTGGGATGACATGGGGACATCGTGGGGTGACACAGGGACACCAGGGTTTGGGTTAGGGTTAGGTGACATGGGGACACCAAGGGGTGAGATGGGGACATCATGGGGTGAGATGGGGACACCAAGGGGTGACATGGGGACATCATGGGGTGACACGGGGACATCATGGGGTGAGATGGGGACACCAAGGGGTGACATGGGGACATCATGGGGTGACACGGGGACACCAGGGTTTGGGTTAGGGTTAGGTGACATGGGGACACCAAGGGGTGAGATGGGGACATCGTGGGGTGACACGGGGACACCAGGGTTTGGGTTAGGGTTAGGTGACATGGGGACACCATGGGGTGACATGGGGACATGATGGGGTGACACGGGGACACCAGGGTTTCGGTTAGGGTTAGGTGACATGGCGACACCGTGGGGTGACATGGGGACATCGTGGGGTGAGATGGGGACATCATGGGGTGACACAGGGACACCATAGGGTGACATGGGGACACCAGGGTTTGGGTTAGGGTTAGGTGACATGGGGACACCGTGGGGTGAGATGGGGACATCATGGGGTGAGATGGGGACACCAGGAGGTGACATGGGGACACCAGGGGTGACATGGGGACACCAGGACATGACACGGGGACACCATGGGGTGACACGGGGACATCATAGGGTGACACGGGGACATCATGGGGTGACACGGGGACATCGTGGGGTGTCACGGGGACACCAAGGGGTGACACGGGGACATCATGGGGTGTGATGGGGACATCAGGATGTGACACGGGGACACCATGGGGTGACATGGGGACATCATGGGGTGACACAGAGACACCAAGGGGTGAGATGGGGACACCAGGGGGTGACACGGGGACACCAGGGGTGAGATGGGGACACCAGGACATGACACAGGGACACCATGGGGTGACACGGGGACACCATGGGGTGACACGGGGACATTGTGGGGTGACACGGGGACACCAAGGGGTGACATGGGGACATCATGGGGTGACACGGGGACCCATGGGGTGACACGGGGACATTGTGGGGTGACACGGGGACCCATGGGGTGACACGGGGACATCGTGGGGTGACACGGGGACCCATGGGGTGACACGGGGACATTGTGGGGTGACACGGGGACACCATGGAGTGACACGGGGACATCGTGGGGTGACACGGGGACCCATGGGGTGACACGGGGACACCATGGGGCGAGAGCTGGGGTCGCCCCCGGTCCCACCTTGAGCGGCATCTTGGCGAACTCGTTGAGGATGGGGACGTCGAAGACGAGGCGGCGCAGGAGGTGCTGCAGCATGGAGGGCCGGATGTACCTGCGGCGAGCGGGGCGTCACGGCACAGCGCAACGTGGGGCAGCAGTGGGGCAGCAGCGGGGCAGCAGCGGGGCAGCAGTGGGGACACCAACGGGATTGTTAGTGGGGCTGTCGGTGGGGCTGTCGGTGGGGCCATCAATAGGGCCACCGGTGGGGCAGCAATGGGGCAGCAATGGGGCAGCTGTGGGGCAGCAATGGGGCCATCAATGGGATATCAATAGGGCCACCAATGGGACATCAATGGGGCAGCAACAGGGCACCAATGGGGCAGCCATGGGTCACCAATGGGGCACAATGGGGCACAAATGGGGCACCAATGAGGAGTCAGTGGGGCAGCAACAAAGCACAAACGGGGCATCCATGGGGCAGCCGTGGGGCAGCAAAAGGGCAGCCATGGGGCACAATGGAGCACAATGGGGCAGCAACGGGGCAGCAATGGGGCAGCCGTAGGACATCAATGGGGCACAATGGGGCAGCCGTGGGGCAGCCGTGGGACATCAATGGGGCACAATGGGGCAGTCATGGGACATCAATGGGGCACAATGAGGCAGCCGTGGGGCAGCCGTGGGACATCTATGGGGCACAATGGGGCAGCCGTGGGGCAGCCATGGGGCACAATGGGGCAGCCGTGGGACATCAATGGAACATGAATGGGGCACAATGGGGCAGCCGTGGGGCAGCTGTGGGGCACAATGGAGCAGCCGTGGGGCACAATGGGGCACAATGGGGCACAATGGGGCAGCCGTGGGGCACAATGTGGCACAATGGGGCAGCCGTGGGGCAGCCGTGGGGCACGGACCGGCACAGAGCCATCAGGCACTCCTCGATGGCGTCGCGCTGCGCCTTGGTGAGCGCGCGGCCGCGCGACAGGCGGTAGATGGTGTGCAGCATGGAGTCCACCATGATGGCGCGGTGCTCCGTGCCGGCAAACAGCGGCGCGCATTTGGTGATGAGCGGCAGCACCGCCACGCACAGGTAGCGGTTCAGCGCCAGCGCCATCTCCGTCGTGCTGAACGCCGCCTGCGGGGGACGCGGGGTCAGGGGAGCCCAAAACCCAAAACCGCCCCATAGCACGTGGGGACCCCAAAATCACCCCATAGGATGTGGGGACCCCAAAATCATCCCATAGGATGTAGGGACCCCAAAACCGCCAAGAGGACACAGGGACCCCAAAACCACCCCATAGCACGTGGGGACCCCAAAACCGCCCCATACACATGTGGGGACCCCAAAATCATCCCATAGGATGTGGGGACCCCAAAACCGCCCCATAACACGAGGGGACCCCAAAACCGCCCCATAGGATGTGGGGACCCCAAAATCACCCCATAGCACATGAGGACCCCAAAACCGCCCCATAGCACGAGGGGACCCCAAAACTGCCCCATAACACGTGGGGACCCCAAAACCGCCCCATAACACGAGGGGACCCCAAAACCGCCCCATAGCACATGGGGACCCCAAAACCGCCCCATAGGATGTGGGGACCCCAAAACCGCCAAGAGGACACAGGGACCCCAAAACCGCCCCATAGCACGTGGGGACCCCAAAACTGCCCCATAACACGTGGGGACCCCAAAACCGCCAATAGGACACAGGGACCCCAAAACCGCCCCATAGGATGTGGGGACCCCAAAACCGCCCCATAACACGAGGGGACCCCAAAATCACCCCATAGGATTTGGGGACCCCAAAACCGCCCCATAGAAAACAGGGACCCCAAAACCGCCCCATAGCACGTGGGGACCCCAAAATCACCCCATAGGATTTGGGGACCCCAAAACCGCCCCATAGCACGTGGGGACCCCAGAACCGCCCCATAACACGTGGGGACCCCAAAACCGCCAATAGGACACAGGGACCCCAAAACCGCCCCATAGCACGTGGGGACCCCAAAACCACCCCATAGCACGTGAGGACCCCAAAACCGCCCCATAACACGTGGGGACCCCAAAACCGCCCCATAGCACGTGAGGACCCCAAAACCGCCCCATAGCACGTGGGGACCCCAAAATCACCCCATAGGACGTGAGGACCCCAAAACCGCCCCATAACACGTGGGGACCCCAAAACCGCCCCATAACACGGGGGACCCCAAAACTGCCCCATAGCACGTGGGGACCCCAAAACCGCCCCATAGGATGTGGGGACCCCAAAACCACTCCATAGGATGTAGGGACCCCAAAACCGCCAAGAGGACACAGGGACCCCAAAACCACCCCATAGCACGTGGGGACCCCAAAACCGCCCCATAGCACGTGGGGACCCCAAAACCACTCCATAGGATGTAGGGACCCCAAAACCGCCAAGAGGACACAGGGACCCCAAAACCGCCCCATAGGATGTGGGGACCCCAAAACCGCCAAGAGGACACAGGGACCCCAAAACCGCCCCATAGCACGTGGGGACTCCAAAACCGCCCCATAACACGAGGGGACCCCAAAACCGCCCCATAACACGAGGGGACCCCAAAATCACCCCATAGGACGTGGGGACCCCAAAATCACCCCATAGCACGTGAGGACCCCAAAACCGCCCCATAACACGTGGGGACCCCAAAACCGTCCCATAGGACATGGGGACCCCGAAACTGCCAATAGGACACAGGGACCCCAAAACCGCCCCATAGGATGTGGGGACCCCAAAACCGCCCCATAACACGAGGGGACCCCAAAACCGCCCCATAGGATGTGGGGACCCCAAAACCACCCCATACACATGTGGGGACCCCAAAATCATCCCATAGGATGTGGGGACCCCAGAACCGCCCCATAACACGAGGGGACCCCAAAACCGCCCCATAGCACGAGGGGACCCCAAAACCGCCCCATAGCACGTGGGGACCCCAAAATCACCCCATAGGATGTGGGGACCCCAAAACTGCCAATAGGACACAGGGACCCCAAAACCGCCCCATAGCACGTGGGGACCCCAAAATCACCCCATAGCACGTGCGGACCCCAAAACCGCCCCATAGGACGTGGGGACCCCAAAATCACCCCATAGGACGTGGGGACCCCAAAATCACCCCATAGCACGTGAGGACCCCAAAACCGCCCCATAACACGGGGGGACCCCAAAACCGCCCCATAGGACGGGGGGACCCCAAAACTGCCCCATAACACGAGGGGACCCCAAAATCACCCCATAGGATGTGGGGACCCCAAAATCACCCAATAGGACGTGGGGACCCCAAAATCACCCCATAGCACGTGAGGACCCCAAAACCGCCCCATAACACGGGGGACCCCAAAATCACCCCATAGCACGTGGGGACCCCAAAACCGCCCCATAGGATGTGGGGACCCCAAAACCACCCCATAGGATGTGGGGACCCCAAAACCGCCAATAGGACACAGGGACCCCAAAACCACCCCATAGCACGTAAGGACCCCAAAACCGCCAAGAAGACGCAGGGACCCCAAAACCGCCCCATAGGATGTGGGGACCCCGAAACTGCCAATAGGACACAGGGACCCCAAAACCGCCCCATAGGACGTGGGGACCCCAAAATCACTCCATAGCACGTGGGGACCCCAAAACCGCCCCATAGGACGTGGGGACCCCAAAATCACCCCATAACACGTGGGGACCCCAAAACTGCCCCGTGGGGTGAGGGACCCCAAAACCGCCAATAGGACACAGGGACCCCAAAACCACCCCATAGCACGTGAGGACCCCAAAACCGCCAATAGGACGTGGGGACCCCAAAACCGCCAAGAGGACACAGGGATCCCAAAACCGCCTCGTAGGATGTGGGAACCCCAAAACCGCCCCATAGCACGTGGGGACCCCAAAATCACCCCATAACACGTGGGGACCCCAAAACCGCCCCATAGGACGTGGGGACCCCAAAACCGCCAATAGGACACAGGGACCCCAAAACCACCCCATAGCACGTGGGGACCCCAAAACCGCCAGGAGGACGCAGGGACCCCAAAACCGCCCCATAGGATGTGGGGACCCCCAAATAACCCCGTAGGATGTGGGGACCCCAAAACCGCCAAGAGGACACAGGGACCCCAAAACCGCCCCATAGCACGTGGGGACCCCAAAACCGCCCCATAGGATTTGGGGACCCCAAAACCGCCCCATAGCACGTGGGGACCCCAAAACCGCCAATAGGACACAGGGACCCCAAAACCGCCCCGTGGGGTGAGGGGACCCCAAAACCGCCCCATAACACGTGGGGACCCCAAAACTGCCCCGTGGGGTGAGGGACCCCAAAACCGCCAGGAGGACACAGGGATCCCAAAACTGCCTCGTAGGATGTGGGAACCCCAAAACCGCCCCATAGCACGTGGGGACCCCAAAATCACCCCATAGGATGTGGGGACCCCAAAACCGCCAAGAGGACACAGGGACCCCAAAACCGCCCCATAACACGTGTGGACCCCAAAACCGCCCTGTGGGGTGAGGGACCCCAAAACTGCCAATAGGACGTGGGGACCCCAAAACCACCCCATAGGATGTGGGGACCCCAAAACCGCCCCGTGGGGTGAGGGACCCCAAAACCGCCAAGAGGACACAGGGACCCCAAAACCGCCCCATAGGATGTGGGGACCCCAAAACCGCCAATAGGACACAGGGACTCCAAAACCGCCCTATAGCACGTGGGGACCCCAAAACCACCCCATAGCACTTGGGTCCCCAAAATCACCCCATAGGATGTGGTCCCCAAAACCGCCCCGTGGGGTGAAGCACCCCAAAATCACCCCATAGCACGTGGGGACCCCAAAACTGCCAATAGGACACAGGGACCCCAAAACCGCCCCAGGGGTGAGAGACCCCAAAACCGCCCCATAGCACGTGGAGACCCCAAAACCGCCAAGAGGATGTGGGGACCCCAAAACCGCCCCATGGGGTGAGAGACCCCAAAATCACCCCGTGGGATGAGGGACCCCGTACCCATCTCATACCCACACCCACCCCACAGCTGCCCTACAGCCCCACAGCCACCCTCAAGACCCCACAGACCCACAGCCATCCCACAGACCCCCCACAAACCCTAAACCCCCCCCACTCTGCAGACCCCACACCCCCCAGACCCCCAAACCCCACAGACCCCCCACACCCCCCACACTCCCTACACCCCACACCCCTCACACCCCCCAGGCCCCCAACACCCCATGCCCACCCCATAAAGCCCCCAAACCTCCCAGACCCCCCAGACCCCCCACCCCCCCAGACCCCCCAGACCCCCAAACCCCACAGACCCCCCACACCCCCTACACCCCACACCCCTCACACCCCCCAGGCCCCCCACACCCCAAGACCCCATGCCCACCCCACAAACCCCCCAGACTCCCCAGACCCCCAAACCCCCCACACCCCCCACACTCCCTACACCCCACACCCCTCACCCCCCCCAACCCCACCCCACCACCCACAGACCCCACACCCCCCAGACCCCCAAACCCCACAGACCCCCCACACCCTCCAGACCCCACAACCCCCAGACCCCCAAACCCCACAGACCCCCCACACCCTCCAGACCCCAAACCCCCCAGACCCCCAAACCCCACAGACCCCCCACACCCTCCAGACCCCAAACCCCCCAGACCCCCAAACCCCCCAAACCCCACAGACCCCCAACACCCCACACCCCCCCCAGACCCCAAACCCCCCAAACCCCCCCAAGCCCTCACGCCCCCCAGCCCCCCCAGACCCTCCAGACCCCCCAGCCCCCCACACCCCCCAGACCCCCAAACCCCACAGACCCTCCACACCCCCGACACCCCCCACACTCCCTACACCTCACACCCCTCACACCCCCCAGGCCCCCCACACCCCAAGACCCCATGCCCACCCCACAAACCCCCCAGACTCCGCAGACCCCCAAACCCCCCACACCCCCCACACTCCATACACCCCACACTCCTCACGCCCCCCACACCCCTCACCCCCCCCAGACCCCACACCCCCCAGACCCCCAAACCCCACAGACCCCCCACACCCTCCAGACCCCAAACCCCCCAGACCCCCCACACCCCTCACACCCCCCAGACCCCAAACCCCCCAAAGCCCCAAAGCCCCCCCAGCCCCCCCCCCCCGGCCCCCACGCACCGTGTCGAGGGAGGCGGCCGCTCTCATGTCGGGCAGGAAGCCGACCTCCAGCACGTGGAGCAGGAACTGCTGCGTCTCGATGCCGTAAACGCGGTCCAGGAAAAGCACCATGGGAGCCTTGTGGTCCGGCACAAAGCTGGCAGCCATGCGGGGCTGCACCACGTTCCCGTCTGCGGGACACCCACGGCACCCCATAGCGCCCCACAGCGCCCCACGGCACCCCATAGCGCCCCATAGCGCCCCACAGCGCCCCATAGCGCCCCACGGCACCCCAGAGCGCCCCAGAGCCCCCCACGGCACCCCAGAGCGCCCCACAGCGCCCCATAGCACCCCACAGCACCCCACGGCACCCCATAGCGCCCCACAGCGCCCCATAGCGCCCCACGGCACCCCAGAGCGCCCCAGAGCGCCCCAGAGCCCCCCACGGCACCCCAGAGCGCCCCACAGCGCCCCATAGCGCCCCACGGCACCCCATAGCGCCCCACAGTGCCCCATAGCGCCCCACAGCACCCCACGGCACCCCATAGCGCCCCACAGCGCCCCATAGCGCCCCACGGCACCCCAGAGCGCCCCAGAGCGCCCCAGAGCGCCCCACGGCACCCCATAGCGCACCATAGCGCCCCAGAGCGCCCCATAGCGCCCCACGGCACCCCAGAGTCCCCCATAGCATCCCATAGCGCCCCACGGCACCCCAGAGCGCCCCAGAGTGCCCCAGAGTGCCCCACGGCGCCCCATAGCGCCTCATAGCACCCCACGGCACCCCATAGCGCCCCACGGCACCCCAGAGTGCCCCAGAGCGCCCCAGTGCACGCCAGAGCGCCCCACGGCACCCCAGAGCGCCCCATAGCACCCCATAGAGCCCCACGGCACCCCAGAGCGCCCCATAGCACCCCACAGCACCCCACGGCACCCCATAGCACCCCATAGAGCCCCATGGCACCCCATAGCGACCCAGTGCACCCCACAGCACCCCACGGCACCCCATAGTGCCCCACGGCACCCCATAGCGCCCCATAGTGCCCCACGGCACCCCAGAGCGCCCCATGGCACCCCATGGCACCCCATAGCGCCCCAGTGCACCCCACAGCACCCCACGGCACCCCATAGCGCCCCATAGCACCCCATAGAGCCCCACAGCACCCCATAGCGCCCCAGTGCACCCCAGTGCACCCCACGGCACCCCAGAGCGCCCCACAGCACCCCATAGCGCCTCACAGCACCCCACGGCACCCCAGAGCGCCCCATAGAGACCCATGGCACCCCCATAGCGCCCCATTGCACCCCACAGCGCCCCACGGCACCCCATAGCGCCCCATAGAGCCCCATGGCGCCCCCATAGTGTCCCATTGCACCCCACAGCACCCCACAGTGCCCCAGCGCCCCATAGGGCCCCATGGCACCCCATAGCGCCCCATAGAGCCCCACGGCACCCCATAGCGCCCCATAGAGCCCCATAGAGCCCCACGGCACCCCATAGCGCCCCATAGAGCCCCACAGCGCCCCACAGTGCCCCACAGCGCCCCATAGAGCCCATAGAGCCCCACTGCACCCCACAGCGCCCCACAGTGTCCCACAGCGCCCCATAGAGCCCATAGAGCCCCACTGCACCCCACAGCACCCCACAGTGCCCCATCGTGCCCACAGAGCCCCATAACACCCCAGAGCGCCCCCACAGACCCCACAGACCCCACAGACCCCACAGCACCCCATAGAGGCCCATAGCACCTCCTAGTGCCCCACAGAGCCCCGTAGCACCCCACTGTGCCCCATAACACCCCACTGTGCCCCATAGCACCTCATAGCACCCCACAGAGCCCTACAGCGTCCCATAGCACCCCATAGGCACTCATAGAGCCTCATAGAGCCCTACAGCACCCCACAGCGCCCCACAGAGCCCCAAAGAGCCCTACAGCACCCCACAGCGCCCCACAGCGCCCCATAGCACCCCACAGAGCACATCATGGACCCCAAACCCCACAGCGCCCTGTGCCTTTCCCAGACAGCAAGATCTGCAGGGGAAGGCTGACGATGCCCACCCCGTAGCGCCCCAGAGCCCCATAGCCCACCCCACAGCCCACCCCACAGCGCCCCACACCTTTCCCGAAGGCCGGGATCTGCAGGGGGAGGCTGATGACGCCCACCAGGTCATCCAGTGGCACCAGGGAGCGCAGGATGGCGCGGATCCGCAGCGCTTCGCCCTTCCCTGCTTGGATCAGCTGGAGGGTGGGAGGTGGGGGGGCGGTGGGTTATGGGGCCGCCCCACAAAACCCCACGAGTCCCCCAACGGCCCCACACGTCCTTACGTGCATTTCGGGGGCGCAGCGGCCCAGCAGGTCGATGAGGGCGGCGTAGAAGGACATGATGGCGTTGCCCAGGTGGACGCGGTTCTCCTCGTGGGGCTCCTCTGCCCCGAATCTGTGGGGTGGGGGCGGGGGGGGGCAAGCGGGGTCACCACACCGACGGGACGGCATGTGTGGGGTCACCCATTGGGACACCCACTGTGGACCCCCAGATGCCCCCCACCATGGGGACACGAAGCTGAAGACCCCCAGGTGCCCCCCACCATGGGGACACCCAGCTGAGGACCCCCAGATGCCCCCCACCATGGGGACATGAAGCTGAGGACCCCCAGTGCCCCCCTCCATGGGGACACCCCCCGAAGACCCCCAGATGCCCCCCACCATGGGGACACCCAGCTGAGGACCCCCAGGTGCCCCCCTCCATAGGGACACGAAGCTGAGGACCCCCAGATGCCCCCCCAACATGAGGACATGAAGCTGAGGACCCCCAGATGCCCCCCACCATGGGGACACGAAGCTGAGGACCCCCAGATGCCCCCCGCCATGGAGACACCCAGCTGAGGACCCCCAGATGCCCCCCCAACATGAGGACATGAAGCTGAGGACCCCCAGATGCCCCCCCACCATGGGGACACCCAGCTGAGGACCCCCAGATGCCCCCCACCATGGGGGCACCCAGCTGAGGACCCCCAGATGCCCCCCACCATGGGGGCACCCACTGAAGACCCCCAGATGCCCCCCACCATGGAGACACCCAGCTGAGGACCCCCAGGTGCCCCCCGCCATGGGGACACCCAGCTGAGGACCCCCAGGTGCCCCCCACCATGGGGGCACCCACTGAAGACCCCCAGATGCCCCCCACCATGGGGACACCCAGCTGAGGACCCCCAGGTGCCCCCCACCATGGGGGCACCCACTGAAGACCCCCATATGCCCCCCACCATGGGGGCACCCACTGAAGACCCCCAGGTGCCCCCCACCATGGGGACACCCAGCTGAGGACCCCCAGGTGCCCCCCACCATGGGGGCACCCACTGAAGACCCCCAGATGCCCCCCACCATGGGGGCACCCACTGAAGACCCCCAGGTGCCCCCCACCATGGGGACACCCACCGAAGACCCCCAGATGCCCCCCACCATGGGGGCACCCACTGAAGACCCCCAGGTGCCCCCCACCATGGGGACACCCACCGAAGACCCCCAGGTGCCCCCCACCATGGGGGCACCCACTGAAGACCCCCAGGTGCCCCCCACCATGGGGACACCCACCGAAGACCCCCAGGTGCCCCCCACCATGGGGACACCCACCGAAGACCCCCAGATGCCCCCCACCATGGGGGCACCCAGCTGAGGACCCCCAGGTGCCCCCCTCCAATGGGACACGAAGCTGAGGACCCCCAGATGCCCCCCACCGTGGGGGCACCCAGCTGAGGACCCCCAGATGCCCCCCACCATGGGGACACCCAGCTGAGGACCCCCAGATGCCCCCCACCATGGGGGCACCCACCGAAGACCCCCAGATGCCCCCCACCATGGGGGCACCCACTGAAGACCCTCAGATGCCCCCCACCATGGGGACACCCAGCTGAGGACCCCCAGGTGCCCCCCACCATGTGGACACCCAGCTGAGGACCCCCAAGTGCCCCCCACTGTGGGGACACCGAGCTGAGGACCCGCAGATGCCCCCGACCATGGGGACACCCAGCTGAGGACCCCCAGATGCCCCCCACCATGGGGACACCCACCGAAGACCCCCAGATGCCCCCCACCATGGGGGCACCCACTGAAGACCCCCAGGTGCCCCCCACCATGGGGACACCCACCGAAGACCCCCAGATGCCCCCCACCATGGGGGCACCCAGCTGAGGACCCCCAGGTGCCCCCCTCCATAGGGACACGAAGCTGAGGACCCCCAGATGCCCCCCACCGTGGGGGCACCCAGCTGAGGACCCCCAGATGCCCCCCACCATGGGGACACCCAGCTGAGGACCCCCAGATGCCCCCCACCATGGGGGCACCCACCGAAGACCCCCAGATGCCCCCCACCATGGGGGCACCCACTGAAGACCCCCAGGTCCCCCCCGGCGCAGGGCCGCCCCACATCAGCACCACGGACAGCGCCGCCCTCACTGCCCCACTCCCCCCCCCCCCGCAGCCCCCATCGGGACCCCCCGATTTCCAACGGACGGGTCGGGGTCGCCCCCCATTAATTGCCCCCCCCGCCCCCCCCCGCGACCACCACCACGCACATCTCCCTCCTCCTCTCCTTCTTGACGGTGGGGCCGTCCCGTGCCGGATCCTCGCTGATCTTAATGGCGTCCTCGATGGCGGCCAGCAGCCCGCTGCCCCCCTCCCCGCGCAGCGCCGGCCCGAAGCATTCGGGGCGTCGGATCAGCAGCCGGACCACCACGTTGGCGTTTTCCTCCACGCTCTCACCTGTGGGGCGGCCGTTCGGGTCGGGGGGAGGGGATAACGGGGGGTGGGAGGTCGGGTTGGGGTTATTTGGGGAGGTATGGAGGTGGGGGGGGAAGGAGGAGGAGGAGGGCGTGAGGATGTGGGGGGGGGGTCTGTAAAGGTCAGCCCCACCTCGGGGGCAGCGATTTGGGGGTTCTGGGGTGGGGGCAAAAGGGCATCAGGGGATGGGGAAATGGGGGGGGGGGATGGGGGCGTGGGATGGGGGCCGGGATTGGGGGATCCCATGGAGGAAACTGGGATGGAGAGCAGGGGCGCAGATTTGGGGTCTGGGAGGGAAGGAGGGGTGAAGATTTGGGGTCCTGGGATGGAAAAAAGGGGCGCAGATTTGGGTCTGGGGGCACCAAGATGGAGAGGAGGGGCGCAGATTTGGGGTCCTGCGATGGAGAGGAGGGACGCAGATTTGGGTCTGGGGCAGCAAGATGGAGAGGAGGGGCGCAGATTTGGGTCCAGGGATGGAGAGGAGGGGTGCAGATTTGGGTCTGGGGGGGCAATGGGGTGGGGAAGGAGGGGCGCAGATGTGGGGTCCTGGGATGGAGAGGAGGGACGCAGATTTGGGTCTGGGGGCACCGAGATGGAAAGGAGGGGCGCAGATTTGGGTCTGGGGGCAGCGAGATGGAGAGGAGGGGCGCAGATGTGGGGTCCTGGGATGGAGAGGAGGGGCACAGATTTGGGTCCAGGGATGGAGAGGAGGGGCGCAGATTTGGGTCCAGGGATGGAGAGCAGGGGCACAGATTTGGGTCCAGGGATGGAGAGGAGGGGCGCACATTTGGGGTCCATGGATGGAGAGGAGGGGCGCAGATTTGGGTCTGGGGGCGCCGAGATGGAGAGGAGGGGCGCAGATTTGGGTCTGGGGGCACCGAGATGGAGAGGAGGGGCGCAGATTTGGGTCTGGGGGCACCGAGATGGAGAGGAGGGGCGCAGATTTGGGTCTGGGGGCACCGAGATGGAGAGGAGGGGCGCAGATTTGGGTCTGGGGGCAGCGAGATGGAGAGGAGGGGCGCAGATTTGGGTCTGGGGGCAGCGAGATGGAGAGGAGGGGCGCAGATTTGGGGTCCTGGGATGGAGAGGAGGGGCGCAGATTTGGGTCTGGGGGCACCGAGATGGAGAGGAGGGGCGCAGATTTGGGGTCCTGGGATGGAGAGGAGGGGCGCAGATTTGGGTCTGGGGGCACCGAGATGGAGAGGAGGGGCGCAGATTTGGGGTCTGGGGGCACCGAGATGGAGAGGAGGGGCGCAGATTTGGGTCTGGGGGCACCGAGATGGAGAGGAGGGGCGCAGATTTGGGTCTGGGGGCACCGAGATGGAGAGGAGGGGCGCAGATTTGGGTCTGGGGGCACCGAGATGGAGAGGAGGGGCGCAGATTTGGGTCTGGGGCACCGAGATGGAGAGGAGGGGCGCAGATGTGGGGTCCTGGGATGGAGAGGAGGGGCGCAGATTTGGGTCTGGGGGCAGCGAGATGGAGAGGAGGGGCGCAGATGTGGGGTCCTGGGATGGAGAGGAGGGGCGCAGATTTGGGTCCAGGGATGGAGAGGAGGGGCGCACATTTGGGGTCCAGGGATGGAGACGAGGGGCGCAGATTTGGGTCTGGGGGCACCGAGATGGAGAGGAGGGGCGCAGATTTGGGTCCAGGGATGGAGAGGAGGGGCGCAGATTTGGGGGTCCTGGGATCGAGAGGAGGGGCGCAGATTTGGGTCTGGGGGCGCCGAGATGGAGAGGAGGGGCGCAGATTTGGGTCTGGGGGCACCGAGATGGAGAGGAGGGGCGCAGATTTGGGTCTGGGGGCACCGAGATGGAGAGGAGGGGCGCAGATTTGGGTCCTGGGATGGAGAGGAGGGGCGCAGATTTGGGGGTCCTGGGATCGAGAGGAGGGGCGCAGATTTGGGTCTGGGGGCGCCGAGATGGAGAGGAGGGGCGCAGATTTGGGTCTGGGGGCACCGAGATGGAGAGGAGGGGCGCAGATTTGGGGTCTGGGGGCACCGAGATGGAGAGGAGGGGCGCAGATTTGGGTCTGGGGGCACCGAGATGGAGAGGAGGGGCGCAGATTTGGGTCTGGGGGCAGCCGCGGGCGCTGACCGTTGACGAAGACGGCGAAGCGCAGGAAGTCGAGGTAGCGCTCCCCCCCGCAGGGGTTCCAGCCGATGTCGGGGTAACCCTTGGACAGCAGCATGGGGCAGCTCTGCAGCCCGCAGCTCGCCAGGTACGTCACCACCTGCGGCAGGGGCGGCTGGCCTCACCGTGTCCCCGCCTCCCATTGACCCCAACGGCCCCACGGCCCCTTGATCCCGCCGTCCCCACGTCCCCCTGCCCCCACGGCCACATCCCCACGGCCCCGTCTGCCCCCATGTCCCCGTCCCCCCCACATCCCCCTGCCCGTCACGTCCCCATCCCCACGTCACCGACGTCCCCGCATCCCTGTGTCCCCATGACCCCACGTCCCCATCCCCACATCCCTGTGTGTCCCCACGTCCCCACATCTCCCACATCCCCATGGCCCCAATGTCCCCATACCCCCCACATCCCCATGGCCCCAACGTCCCCATGCCCATCACATCCCCATCCCCACATCACCGATGTCCCCACGTCCCTGTGTCCCCATGGCTCCAATGTCCCCATGTCCCCACGTCCCCATCCCCACATCCCTGTGTGTCCCCACATCTGCATGTCCCCAATGTCCCCACGTCCCCATCCCCACATTCCCGTGTGTCCCCACGTCCCCACATCTCCCACATCCCCATGTCCCCAATGTCCCCAGGTCCCCAATGTCCCCACGTCCCCTCATCCCCATCCTCACATCCCCGTGTGCCCCCATGTCCCCATACCCCCCACAACCCCATACCCCCCAACATCCCCCTGCCCATCACGTCCCCATCCCCACATCCCCGTGTGTCCCCACGTCCCCACATCTCCCACATTCCCATGTCCCCAATGTCCCCAGGTCCCCGATGTCCCCATGTCCCCACGTCCCCATCCCCACATCCCTGTGTGTCCCCATACCCCCCACATCCCCATGGCCCCAATGTCCCCATACCCCCCACATCCCCATGGCCCCAATGTCCCCCTGCCCATCACGTCCCCATCCCCACATCACCGATGTCCCCACATCCCTGTGTCCCCATGGCTCCAATGTCCCCACGTCCCCATCCCCACATCACCGATGTCCCCACGTCCCTGTGTCCCCATGGCTCCAATGTCCCCATGTCCCCATCCCCACATCCCTGTGTGTCCCCACATCCCCACATCTCCCACATCTGCATGTCCCCAACGTCCCCACGTCCCCATCCCCACATCCCCGTGTGTCCACACGTTCCCACATCTCCCACATCCCCATGTCCCCAATGTCCCCAGGTCCCCATCCCCACATCCCCGTGTGTCCACACGTTCCCACATCTCCCACATCCCCATGTCCCCAATGTCCCCAGGTCCCCAATGTCCCCACGTCCCCATGTTCCCTCATCCCCATCCCCACATCCCCATCTGCCCCCATGTCCCCATACCCCCCACATCCCCCTGCCCATCACATCCCCATCCCCACGTCACCGATGTCCCCACGTCCCCTTGTCCCCATCCCCACATCCCCGTTTGTCCCCACATCCCCATATCTCCCACATCCCCATGTCCCCAATGTCCCCAGGTCCCCAATGTCCCCATGTCCCCATCCCCACATCCCCATGTCCCCAATGTCCCCATACCCCCCACATCCCCATGGCCCCAATGTCCCCCTGCCCATCACGTCCCCATCCCCACATCACCAATGTCCCCACATCCCTGTGTCCCCATGGCCCCAATGTCCCCACATCCCCATATCCCCCACATCGCCATCCCCACATCCCCGTGTGTCCCCACATCTCCCACATCCCCATGTCCCCAATGTCCCCAGGTCCCCCATGTCCCCACGTCACCACGTCCCCACATCTCCATTCCCACCCCCACATCCCCGTGTGCCCCCATGTCCCCATACCCCCCACAACCCCATACCCCCCACAACCCCATACCCCCCACATCCCCCTGCCCATCACGTCCCCATCCCCACATCACCAATGTCCCCATGTCCCTGTGTCCCCATGGCCCCAATGTCCCCATTTCCCCATGTCCCCACGTCCCCATCCCCACATCCCTGTGTGTCCCCACATCTTCCACATCCCCATGTCCCCAGTGTCCCCATACCCCCAACATCCCCATGGCCCCAGTGTCCCCAGGTCCCCACGTCCCCACATCCCCATCCCCACATCCCCATTTGCCCCCATGTCCCCATACCCCCCACAACCCCATACCCCCAGTGTTCCCCTGCCCATCACATCCCCATCCCCACATCACCAATGTCCCCACGTCCCTGTGTCCCCATGGCCCCAGTGTCCCCATGTCCCCACGTCCCTGCATCCCCATCCCCACATCCCCGTGTGTCCCCATATCCCCCACATCCCTGTGTCCCCAATGTCCCCCATGTCCCCACATCCCCGTGTCCCCATATGCCCCCAGCGTCCCCACACCTCCCACATCCCCGTGTCCAAATGTCCCCACGTCCCCCACATCCTCAATATCCCCATATCCCTGTGTCCCCGTCCTGATGTCCCAATGTCCCCAATGCCCCCCACATCCCCATCCCCACGTCCCCATGCATCCCCACGTCCCCGTGTCCCCGATGTCCCAGTGTCCCCAAGGTCCCCAACGTCCCCCACCTTCTCCAGGTCCTGCTCCTTCAGTGCCAGTGCCAACTCGTTGTTGTCGATGACAGAAGCGGCCGCCACGTCCAATGGGGTGGAACCACGCATCCCTGGGGGGCAAAGTGTGGGGTCAGGGGGTGCGGAAGGGGAGGGGACACCGGGAGGGGACACCAGGGTGACAAGGGGGGGACAGGGATGGGGACAGGGACGAAGGGATGGGGATGAGCTCATCCACAATGCGGATGGGGGTGTGGGATGGGGATGGCATGGGAATGGGGACGTGGGATGGGGATGGGGATGGGGATGGGATGGGATGGGATGGGATGGGATGGGGATGGGGATGGGGATGGGGATGGGATGGGATGGGATGGGGATGGGGATGGGGATGGGATGGGATGGGATGGGATGGGATGGGGATGGGGATGGGGATGGGGATGGGATGGGATGGGATGGGGATGGGGATGGGGATGGGGATGGGGATGGGATGGGGATGGGGATGGGATGGGATGGGATGGGATGGGGATGGGGATGGGGATGGGGATGGGGATGGGATGGGGATGGGGATGGGATGGGATGGGATGGGAATGGGGACGTGGGATGGGGACGTGGGATGGGGACGGGGATTTGGGAATGGAAGTGTGGGATGCAGATGGAGATCTGGGGACAGGGGTGGGGATGAGGATATGGGTTGGGGACACGGGATGAGGATACAGGGTGGGGACACGGATGGGGACATGGGGATGGGGTGGGGACAGAGATTTGGGCACGGGGGTGTGAGACGGGGATGAAGATGTGCGATGGGGATATGGGGACGGGGTGGGGATGAGGTTATGGGGTGGGGACACGGGATGAGGACAGGGGGTGGGGACACGGGATGAGGATATGGGGTGGGGACAGGGGATGAGGACATGGGATTTTTGGGAATGGAAATGCGGGATGGAGATGGAGATGTGGGGACAGGGGTGGGGATGAGGATATGGGGTGGGGACATGGGATGAGGATATGGGGTAGGGGCACGGATGGGGACATAGAATTTTTGGGAATGGAAGCGTGGGATGGAAATGGACATGTGGGGACAGGGGTGGGGATGAGGATATGGGGTGGGGACAGGACGGGGACATGGGATTTTTGGGAATGGAAGTGTGACATACAGATAGAGATGTGGGGACAGGGGTGGGGATGAGGATATGGGGTGGAGACATGGGTGGGGACATGGGATTTTTGGGAATGGAAAAGTGACATACAGATAGAGATGTGGGGACAGGGGTGGGGATGAGGATACAGGGTGGGGACACGGGAAGAGGATACGGGGTGGGACATGGGATGAGGATATGGAGTGGGGACATGGGATGAGGATATGGGGTGGGGACACGGATGGGGACATGGGATTTTTGGGAATGGAAGAGTGAGATGGAGATGGAGATGTGGGGACAGGGGTGGGGATGAGGATATGGGGTGGGGACACGGGATGAGGACATGGGGTGGGGACACGGGATGAGGTTATGGGGTGGGGACATGGGATGAGGATATGGGGTGGGGACACGGATGGTGACATGGGATTTTTGGGAATGGAAGTGCGGGATGGAGATGGAGATGTGGGGACAGGGGTGGGGATGAGGATATGGGGTGGGGACAGGGGATGAGGATATGGGGTGGGGACACGGGATGAGGATATGGGATAGGGACACGGATGGTGACATGGGATTTTTGGGAATGGAAGTGTGGGATGGAGATGGAGATGTGGGGACAGGGGTGGGGATGAGGATACAGGGTGGGGACACGGGATGAGGATACGGGGTGGGGACACGGGATGAGGATATGGGGTGGGGACACGGGATGAGGTTATGGGATAGGGACACGGATGGGGACATGGGATTTTTAGGAATGGAAGTGTGGGATGGAGATGGAGATGTGGGGACGGGTGGGGATAAGGATATCGGGTGGGGACATGGGATGAGGATACGGGGTGGGGACACGGGATGAGGTTATGGGGTGGGGACACGGGATGAGGATACGGGGTGGGGACATGGGATGAGGATATGGGGTGGGGACACGGATGGGGACATGGGATTTTTGGGAATGGAAGTGTGGGATGGAGATGGAGATGTGGGGACAGGGGTGGGGATGAAGATACGGGGTGGGGACACGGGATGAGGTTATGGGGTGGGGACATGGGATAAGGATATGGGGTGGGGACATGGGATGAGGATATGGGGTGGGGACACGGGATGGGGACATGGGTTGGGGACATCGGATGAGGATATGGGGTGGGGACATGGGATGATGATACGGGGTGGGGACACGGGATGAGGTTATGGGGTGGGGACATGGGATGAGGATACGGGGTGGGGACACGGGATGAGGATATGGGGTGGGGACACGGGATGAGGTTATGGGGTGGGGACACGGGATGAGGATATGGGGTGGGGACACGGGATGAGGATATGGGGTGGGGACATGGGATGAAGATACGGGGTGGGGACACGGGATGAGGATATGGGGTGGGGACATGGGATGAGGATATGGGGTGGGGACACGGGATGAGGATATGGGGTGGGGACATGGGATGAAGATACGGGGTGGGGACACGGGATGAGGATATGGGGTGGGGACACGGGATGAGGTTATGGGGTGGGGACACGGGATGAGGATATGGGGTGGGGACACGGGATGAGGATATGGGGTAGGGACACGGATGGGGACATGGGATTTTTAGGAATGGAAGTGTGGGATGGAGATGGAGATGTGGGGACGGGTGGGGATAAGGATACGGGGTGGGGACACGGGATGAGGATACGGGGTGGGGACACGGGATGAGGATACGGGGTGGGGACACGGGATGAGGTTATGGGGTGGGGACACGGATGGGGAGCCGTGGAGCCGGGGGGCCCCGCACCCAGGCCGATGCTGCTGTTCTCCAGCAGGTAGCCCAGGTGGTCGAACATGGAGCGCTGGTTCTGGCGGCTGATGCGGCAGAAGTAGCAGAGGAAGCGGCAGCAGTTGGTGACCATTTTGGGGAAGCGGATCTCCTGGGGGTGGGAGGGGGGGGTGACAAGGGGAGAAACGGGGTCACAACCCCCCCGGGGTGGGGATCCGGGGTCGGCGGGGCCGCGGGGTCTCACCTTGGTCTCGCCGCCGCCCAGCACGCTCACCATCACCTGCATGACCGTCTCGTGCATCCCCAGCGCCCGCATCAGGTTGGGGTGCTGGTAGAAGACTTTGTTGTTCATGATGTTCCTACGGGGCACAACGGGGTCACGGCGGCCCCAAAAGGCCCCGCGGCCCCACGTGGGGTTTTCTTGGTTTTCTTGGGATGCGGGAGGGATGGAAGAGGAAAAGGGACAGCGGTGGGATGTGGGGGAACCTCTAGGGGACGCTGGGGACGGGGGGGTATGGGGTGCCCTAATAGCAGAGAGGGCACCCCAATGGCAAGTGGGGCACCCCAGGGGGGTACTGGACTCTCCAGTGGGAGATGGGGCACCCAATGAGAGATGGGAGACCCCAATGGGATATGACAGGGCACCCCGATGGGACATGGGGCACCCAATGAGAGATGGGGCACCTCGATGGGACATGGGGCACCCATTGAGAGATGGGGCACCCTGATGGGATATGGGGCACCCAATGAGAGATGGGGCACCCCGATGGGATATGGGGCACCCGATGAGAGATGGGGCACCCCAATGGGATATGGGGCACCCCAACAGGACATGGGGCACCCTGAAGGGACATGGAACACCCTGATAGGACACAGGACATCCCAATGGGACACTGGGCACCCCGATGGGACAAGGGACACCCCAGTGGGACACAGGACACCCCAATGGGACACGGGGCACCCCGATGGGAGATTAAGCACCCCAACGGGACACATGACACCCTGATGGGACACAGGACTCCCCAATGGGACATGGGACACCTCGACGGGACACAGGACACCCCGACAGGAGATTGAGCACCCCAATGGGACACAGGACACCCTGATGGGACACTGAGCACCCCAATGGGACAAGGGACATCCCAATGGGACATTGAGCACCCCAATGGGACATGGGACACCCCGATGGGACACGGGACACCCCGATGGGACATTGAGCACCCCGATGGGACATGGGACACCCTGACAGGACACGGGACACCCCGATGGGACAAGGGACACCCCGATGGGACATTGAACACCCTGATGGGACAAGGGACACCCCAATGGGACAAGGGACACCCTGATGGGACAAGGGACACCCCGGCAGGAGATTGAGCACCCCGATGGGACATTGAGCACCCCAATGGGACACGGGACACCCTGACAGGACACGGGACACCCCGATGGGACATGGGACACCCTGACAGGACACGGGACACCCCGATGGGACAAGGGACACCCCGATGGGACATTGAACACCCTGACAGGACACGGGACACCTCGATGGGACACGGGACACCCTGATGGGACACGGGACACCCCAGTGGGACACAGGACACCCTGACAGGACACGGGACACCCCAATGGGACACGGGGCACCCTGACAGGACACAGGACACCCCGATGGGACACGGGACACCCTGACAGGACACGGGACACCCCGATGAGACACAGGACACCCTGACAGGACACGGGACACCCCGATGGGACACGGGACACCCCGGCAAGAGATTGAGCACCCCAATGGGACACAGGACATCCCAATGGGACACGGGACACCCCAATGGGACACAAGACACCCCAATGGGACACGGGACACCCCGGCAGGAGATTGAGCACCCCAATGGAACATTGAGCACCCCAATGGGACACGGGACACCCTGACAGGACACGGGACATCCTGATGGGACACGGGACACCCCAATGGGAGATTGAGCACCCCAATGGGACATTGAGCACCCCAATGGGACAAGGGACACCCCAGTGGGACAAGGGACACCCCGATGGGACACAGGACACCCTGACGGGACACGGGACACCCCAATAGGACAAGGGACACCCCGATGGGACACGGGACACCCTGGCAGGAGATTGAGCACCCCAATGGGACACTGAGCACCCCAATGGGACACGGGACACCCTAACAGGACACGGGACACCCCGGTGGGACACGGGACATCCCAATGGGACATGGGACACCCCGATGGGACACAGGCACCCCAATGGGACACGGGACACCCCGGTGGGACACGGGACACCCCAATGGGACACAGGACACCCCGATGGGACACAGGACACCCTGACAGGACACAGGACACCCCGATGGGACACGGGACACCCCAATGGGACACAGGACACCCTGATGGGACACGGGACACCCTGACAGGACACAGGACACCCCGGTGGGACACGGGACACCCCAATGGGACAAGGGACACCCCAATGGGACACAGGACACCCCGATGGGACAAGGGACACCCTGACAGGACACGGGACACCCCGATGGGACACGGGACACCCTGACAGGATACAGGACACCCCGATGAGACACAAGACACCCTGACGGGACACAGGACACCCCGATGGGACACGGGACACCCTGACAGGACACAGGACACCTTGATGGGACACGGGACACCCTGACAGGACACAGGACACCCCGATGGGACACGGGACACCCTGACAGGACACAGGACACCTTGATGGGACACGGGACACCCTGACAGGACACGGGACACCCCGATGGGACACGGGACACCCTGACAGGATACAGGACACCCCGATGAGACACAAGACACCCTGACGGGACACAGGACACCCCGATGGGACACGGGACACCCTGACAGGACACAGGACACCTTGATGGGACACGGGACACCCTGACAGGACACAGGACACCCCGATGGGACACGGGACACCCCAATGGGACACGGGACACCCCGATGGGACACGGGACACCCTGACAGGATACAGGACACCCCGATGAGACACAAGACACCCTGACAGGACACAGGACACCTTGATGGGACACGGGACACCCTGACAGGACACAGGACACCCCGATGGGACATGGGACACCCCAATGGGACACGGGACACCCTGACAGGACACAGGACACCCCGATGGGACACAGGACACCCCAGTGGGACACGGGACACCCCGGCAGGAGATTGAGCACCCCAATGGAACATTGAGCACCCCAATGGGACACGGGACACCCTGACAGGACACGGGACATCCTGATGGGACACGGGACACCCCAATGGGAGATTGAGCACCCCAATGGGAGATTGAGCACCCCAATGGGACAAGGGACACCCCAGTGGGACAAGGGACACCCCGATGGGACACAGGACACCCTGACGGGACACGGGACACCCCAATAGGACAAGGGGCACCCCGATGGGACACGGGACACCCTGGCAGGAGATTGAGCACCCCAATGGGACACTGAGCACCCCAATGGGACACGGGACACCCTAACAGGACACGGGACACCCCGGTGGGACACGGGACATCCCAATGGGACATGGGACACCCCGATGGGACACAGGCACCCCAATGGGACACGGGACACCCCGGTGGGACACGGGACACCCCAATGGGACACAGGACACCCCGATGGGACACAGGACACCCTGACAGGACACAGGACACCCCGATGGGACACGGGACACCCCAATGGGACACAGGACACCCTGATGGGACACGGGACACCCCGGTGGGACACGGGACACCCCAATGGGACAAGGGACACCCCAATGGGACACAGGACACCCCGATGGGACAAGGGACACCCTGACAGGACACGGGACACCCCGATGGGACACGGGACACCCTGACAGGACACAGGACACCCCGGTGGGACACGGGACACCCCAATGGGACAAGGGACACCCCAATGGGACACAGGACACCCCGATGGGACAAGGGACACCCTGACAGGACACGGGACACCCCGATGGGACACGGGACACCCTGACAGGACACAGGACACCCCGATGGGACATGGGACACCCCAATGGGACACGGGACACCCTGACAGGACACGGGACACCCCGATGGGACACGGGACACCCTGACAGGACACAGGACACCTTGATGGGACACAGAACACCCTGACGGGACACGGGACACTCCGATGGGACACAGGACACCCTGACAGAACACAGGACACCCCGATGGGACACAGGACACCCCAATGGGACACGGGACACCCCGATGAGACACAGGACACCCTGACAGGACACAGGACACCCCGATGGGACACAGGACACCCCAGTGGGACACGGGACACCCTGACAGGACACGGGACACCCTGATGGGACACGGGACACCCCGATGGGACACGGGACACCCTGACAGGACATGGGACACCTCGATGGGACACGGGACACCCTGACAGAACACAGGACACCTTGATGGGACACAGAACACCCCGACGGGACACAGGACACCCTGACGGGACACAGGACACCCTGACGGGACACGGGACACCCCGACAGGACACGGGACACCCCGATGGGACACAGGACACCCCGGTGGGACACAGGACACCCCAATGGGACACAGGACACCCTGAGAGGACACAGGACACCCCGATGGGACACAGGACACCCTGACAGGACACGGGACACCCTGACGGGACACGGGACACCCCGATGGGACACGGGACACCCTGACAGGACACGGGACACCCCAACGGGACACGGGACACCCCAATGGGACACGGGACACCCTGACAAGACACAGGACACCCCGATGGGACACGGGACACCCCAGTGGGACACAGGACACCCCAATGGGACACGGGACACCCTGATGGGACATTGAGCACCCCAATGGGACAAGGGACACCCCAATGGGACACGGGACACCCCAATGGGAGATTGAGCACCCCAATGGGACATTGAGCACCCCAATGGGACACGGGACACCCCAATGGGACACGGGACACCCCGATGGGACACAGGACACCCCAATGGGAGATTGAGCACCCCAATGGGACATTGAGCACCCCAATGGGACAAGGGACACCCCAATGGGACAAGGGACACCCCAATGGGACATGGGACACCCCGATGGGACACGGGACACGGAACACCCTGACGGGACACGGGACACCCCGATGGGACACGGGACACCCCAGCAGGAGATTGAGCACCCCAATGGGACATTGAGCACCCCAATGGGACAAGGGACACCCCAATGGGACATAGGACACCCCAATGGGACATTGAGCACCCCGATGGGACATTGAGCACCCCGATGGGACAAGGGACACCCCAATGGGACATTGAGCACCCCGATGGGACATTGAGCACCCCGATGGGACACAGGACAGCCCAATGGGACACGGGACACCCTGACAGGACACAGGACACCCCGATGGGACACGGGACACCCCGATTGGATACGGGACACCCTGATGGGACACGGGACACCCCAATGGGACACCCTGGCGGCCGCACCCGATGCTCTGTATCATGAGGTTCTCCTCCTCGGGCCCCATCTGCACGATGAGCAGCGAGCGGATCTGCCCCAGGCACTCGAGCAGCGCCGTGGTGTCGGGCACCGAGTGGGCGCTGATGGTGTAAGCCTTGGGCAGCGCCCGCACCAGCTCCCCCAGCCCGTCGTACTGCCGGTGCAGCAGGCTGAACATGGAGCGAACCAGCTCGGGGCTCTGGATGAAGGATTCCTGAGCCCAGTGAACCATGGTGTGCGAGATCAGCTCCTGCAGGGTGCCTGGGGGGGGGGGGGCGGGGGTCAGCGAGGGGCTGGGGGGGCAGCGCAGCCGTGGGGTGGGGGCAACGCAGCTATGGGGTGTCATGGGAGGGTGGGGGGCAGTATGGGGGTGGGGGGCAGCAAGGGGCTGGGGGGGGCAGTGCAGCCGTGGGGTGGGGGTAGGCAGCTATGGGGTGTCATCGGGGGGTGGGGGGCAGTATGGGGGTGGGGGTCAGCGAGGGGCTGGGGGGGGCAGTGCAGCCGTGGGGTGGGGGCAACGCAGCTATGGGGTGTCATGGGGGGGTGGGGGGCAGTGTGGGGGTGGGAGGCAGCGCAGCTGTAGGGTGGGGGGACGGCAGCTATGGGGTGTCATCGGGGGGTGGGGGGCAGGACTGGGGGGCGGAAGGGGGGGGAGCATCCCAGCAGTGGGGAAAAATGGGGTGGGGGTGGGGCTCAGGGTGGGGTGGTGGGGGCATCCCAGCAGTGGGGAAAAATGGGGTGGGGGTCAGGGTGGGGGTGGGGGGTCAGCATGGGGCTGGGGGGGGGCAGTGCAGCCGTGGGGTGGGGGTACGGCAGCTATGGGGTGTCATGGGGGGGTGGGGGGCAGGGTGGGGGTGGGAGGCAGCGCAGCTGTAGGGTGGGGGGACGGCAGCTATGGGGTGTCATGGGGGGGTGGGGGGCAGGGTGGGGGTGGGAGGCAGCGCAGCTGTAGGGTGGGGGGACGGCAGCTATGGGGTGTCATGGGGGGGTGGGGGGCAGGGTGGGGGTGGGAGGCAGCGCAGCTGTAGGGTGGGGGGACGGCAGCTATGGGGTGTCATCGGGGGGTGAGGGGCAGGACTGGGGGGCGGAAGGGGGGGAGCATCCCAGCAGTGGGGAAAAATGGGGTGGGGGTGGGGGTCAGGGTGGGGGTGGGGGTCAGCGAGGGGCTGGGGGGGGCAACGCAGCTATGGGGTGTCATGGAGGGGTGCGGGTCAGGGTGGGGGGGTGGGGGCATCCCAGCAGTGGGGAAAAATGGGGTGGGGGTCAATGTGGGGGTGGGGGGGGCACCGCAGCCATGGGGTGTCATGGGGGGGGTGGGGGTTAGGGTGGGGGTGGTGGGGGCATCCCAGCAGTGGGGAAAAATGGGGTGGGGGTCAGGGTGGGGGGGGTGGAGGTCAGCGGGGGGGGGTAGGGCTCAGGGTGAGGGGGGTGGGGGCATCCTAGCAGTGGGGAAAAATGGGGTGGGGGTCAGGGTGGGGGTGTGGAGGTCAGGGGGGGTGGGGGCATCCCAGCAGTGGGGAAAAATGGGGTGGGGGTCAGGGCGGGTGGGGGCATCCCAGCAGTGGGGAAAAATGGGGTGGGGGTCAGGGTGGGGGTGGGGGGCAGCGAGGGGCTGGGGGGGCAGCGCAGCCATGGGGTGTCATGGGGGGGTGAGAGGCAGGGTGGGGGGGGTGGTGGCACCGCAGCTATGGGAAATAATGGGGTGGGGGAGGCACCGTGGGGACATCCCTGGTGGCACTTTGGGGACAATCCTGAGGACATTCTGGGGTCCGCCCTCAAGACCCCTCGGACCCACCCCGACAACGGCGCCGATGGCCCTTCGTCCCCCCCCCCTCGTTCCCCCCCCTTTGTCCCCCCCCGTTCGTCCCCCCTCCCCTTCGTCCCCCCCCTTCGTCCCCCCCCCCCTTTGTCCCCTTCACCTTCGCCCCCCCCCCCTTTGTCCCCCCCCTTCGTCCCCCTCCCCCTTCGTCCCCCTCCCCCTTCGTCCCCCCCCCCCTTCGTCCCCCCCCCCTTCATCCCCCCCCCTTCGTCCCCCCCCCTTCGTCCCCTTCCCCTTCCCCCCCCCCCTTGTCCCCCCCTCACGTGGCACGGGGGGCTCTGGGGACGTCGCCTCCTCCTCCTCCTCCTCCTTCTGCTGCCTCCCCACCACGCGTTGCACCAAGGCCAGCAGCCGCTGCCGCAGCGACGCGTCTTCCTCCTCCTCCTCCTCCTCGCCCTGCAGCTCGATGCCTGCGGGACAGGGGTCGCGGGGTCACCAGGGGTCACCGGGGGGGGTCACGGGGTCGCCAGAGGTCACAGGGGATCGCCAGGGGTCACGAGGGGTCATGGGGTCAGCGGGGGGGGGGTCAGCGGGGATCATGGGATCACTGGGGGTCACAAGGGGTCACAGAGGGACACCAGAAGGGTCACCGGGGGTCCCCACGCTGGGGGTCCCACATTCCCAAAAGGGGGGCCCACATCCCTATGCTGGGGGTCCCCATGTCCCCGTGCCCCCATGCAGGGGGTCCCTATGTCCCCATGTCCCCATGCCAGGGGTCCCCATGCCCCCCTATCCCCATGAAGGGGGTCCCCATGTCCCCATGTTCTCATGCAGGAGGTCCCCACATCCTCTTGCAGGAGATCCCCATGTCCCCATGCAGGAGATCCTCATGTCCCCATGCAGGGGGTCCCTGTGTCCCCATGCAGGAGGTTCCCATGTCCCCATGTCCCCATATCCCCATGCAGGGGCTCCCCATGTCCCTTTGCAGGGGGTCCCCATGTCCCCATGCAGGAAGTCCCCATGTCCCCATGTCCCCATGCAGGAGATCCCCATGTCCCCATGTCCCCATATCCCCATGCAGGGGGTCCCCATGTCCCCACGTCCCCTTGCAGGGTTTCCCACATCCCCATGCCCCCATGCCGGGGGTCCCCATGCCCCCCCTATCCCCATGCAGGGGGTCCCCATGTCCTCATATCCCCATGCAGGAGATCCCCACGTCCCCATGCAGGGGGTCCCCACATCCCCACGTCCTCTTGCAGGGAGTCCCCATGTCCCCATATCCCTATGCAGGAGGTCCCCATTTCCCCTGCAGGGGGTCCCCATGTCCCCATATCCCTGTGCAAGGGGTCCCCACGTCCCCATGCAGGGGGTCCCCATGCCCCCCTATCCCCATGAAGGGGGTCCCCATGTCCCCATGCAGGGGGTCCCCAGGCCCCCACGTCCCCATGCAGGGCGTCCCCATGTCCCCATATCCCTGTGCAGGAGGTCCCCATTTCCCCTGCAGGGGGTCCCCACATCCTCTTGCAGGGGGTCCCCATGTCCCCATGCCGGGGGTCGCCATGCCCCCATGTCCCCATGCTGGGGGTCCCCAGGCCCCCCTATCCCCATATCCCCACGTCCCCATGCAGGGGGTCCCCACGTCCTCTTGCAGGGGGTCCCCATGTCCCCATATCCCCATGCAGGAAATCCCCATGTCCCCACGCAGGAGGTCCCCATGTCCCCATGCAGGAAATCCCCATATCCCCATGCAGGAGGTCCCCATGTCTCCATGCAGGAGGTCCCCAAGTCCCCTTGCAGGGGTTCCCACATCCCCATATCCCCACGCAGGGGCTCCCCATGTCCCCATGCAGGAGATCCCCATGTCCCCATGTCCCCATGCAGGAGGTCCCCACGTCCCCTTGCAGGGGTTCCCACATCCCCACGCCCCCATAGCGGGGGTCCCATCTGTCCCCCGGGGGTCCCGGTGCGGCTCACCGCAGTGCGCCAGCAGGTCGCTGTGGAATTGCAGCAGCTCCCCGCGGATGTCGGGGGGCACGGGGCAGTCCTCCTCGTCCGCCCCCCCCTTGTACTGCAGCAGCATGTTGATCTGCGGGGCGCCGCGTCACCACAGGGACCCCAAACCTCCTGGGTCCCCCCCGCGCCCCCCCATCCCGGGACGTCCTCACCGTGTCCCCAAAACGTCCCCATCTCCCACACCCCCCCCATTCCCCCTCCCAAACCCTACAACTCCCCCTTTCTCCTTCCCCGACCCCATCACCTTCTACTTGGGGGGGGGGACACCCCCACTTCTCCAGCCCCCCCCACCGCCCCCCCCCCAAACCCTACGCCCCTCCCAACCCCCACTTGTTCCTGGGGGGCACATCACCCCCATTTCCCCCCCCCAACCCCCACCTGTTCCTGGGGGGACGACACCCCCATTCCCCCCCCCCAAACCCTACGCCCTCCCCCTACGCCCCCTCCCAAACCCCCACCTGTTCCTGAGGGGCACAACACCCCCATTCCCCCCCCTTAAAGCACCCCCCCCCCCCACCTTGTTCCTGGGGGCACGACACGCCCATTCCCCCCGCCCCTAACCCCCACCTGTTCCTGGGGGGCACGACACCATTCCCCCCCCACAAAGCCCCCCCCCCCCACCTGTTCCTGGAGGGCACACAACCCCCATTCCCCCCCCCAAACCCCACCTGTTCCTGGGGGGCACGACACCCCCATTTCCCCCCCTCAAACTGTCCCCCCCCACCCCCCACCTCCCCACCTGTTCCTGGGGGGCACCACACCCCCATCCCCCCCCCCCCAACCCCCCTCCTGTTCCTGGGGGGCACCACACCCCCATTTCCCCCCCCCAAACCCTACGCCCCCCCCCCCCCCTCCCCACCTGTTCCTGGGGGGGGACCGGAACTCCCTGGTTCTCCTCGCGGTCTCAGCCGCGCTCATCGTCACGGCCCCCATCAGCCGCCCGTAGCGCCGCCTCTGGTCGCGCTGCAGCCGCTCCACGTGGCGCTCCGAGAAGGCGACGATCGCTTCCACGCGGTGCTGCAGCTCCTGGTCGCAGAAGAACTGCAGTAGGTTGCACATCTGGGGGGGGGAACGGGCGTGGGGGTAAGATGGGGGGGCACAACGGGGGGTGGGGGGTAGGATGGGGGCGGGGGTGAAATGGGAGGAGTGGGGGGTAAAACGGGGGGTGGGGGTAAGATGGGGGGTGGGGGGTAAGATGGGGGGTACAATGGGGGGTGTGGGGGGGTACAATGGGGGTGGGGGAAAAATGGGGGGTGGGGGGTAAGATGGGGGGGTGAAATGGGAGGAGTGGGGGGTGATATGGGGGGTGGGGGTAAGATGGGGGGGTACAATGGGGGGTGAGGGAAAAATTGGGGGTACAATGAGGGTGGGGGTAAGATGGGGGGTAAAATGGGGGGTGAGGGGTGGGGGTAAGAAAGGGGCGGGGTGAAATGGGGGGTGGGGGGTAAAATGGGGGGGTACAATGGGGCGGTGGGGGTAAATGGGGGGGCACAATGAGGGTGGGGGGTAAAATGGGGGGTGGGGGGTAAGATGGGGGGGTACAATGGGGGGGTAAAATGGGGGCGTAAAATGGGGGGGGGGGGAAAAGGGGGGTGGGGTGAAATGGGAGGAATGGGGGGTAAAATGGGGGGTGGGGGGTAAAATGAAGGGGTAGGGGGTAAAAGGGGCTTTGGGGGCACATGGGGACATTGGGGACCCAGGGACAGATGTGGGGTGTGGACCACAGTGAGGGGCTGGTGGGGAGGATCCAGGGGGGATATGGGGCTGATATGGGGTGGATGTAGGACAGATGTGGGGCAGATATGGGGCCAATAGCGAGTTGATACGGGGTGGATATAGGGCTGATATAGAGTGCATATAGGACCAATAAGGAGTAGATATGGGGCAGATATTGGGACGGATATAGGGCTGATATGGGGCAGATACAGGGCAGGTATAGGGCTGGTATGGAGCCGATATGGAGCTGATATGGGGCGGATATGGGGCCGATATGGAGCAAATATAGAACTGATATAGGGCTGACATAGGGCAGATACAGAGCACATACAGGCCTGATATGGGACCGATATGGGGCGGATATGGAGTGGATATGGGGCCGATATGGGGTGGGTATAGGGCTGATATGGGGCCGATATGGGGCGGATATGGGGTCGATATGGGGCTGATACGGGGTGGATATGGGGCAGATATGGGGTCGATATGGGGCCGATATGGGGTGGATATGGGGCTGATATGGGGCGGATATAGGGCCGACATGTGGCTGATATGGGTTGGATATGGGTCAGATATGGGGCCGATGTGCGGCGGATCCAGGCCCGATCCCCGGGCTTCCCGCACCTGCAGCTTCACCGACTCCGGCAGCTTCATCTGCAGCAGCCCTTCCTCCGGCCCGTCCTCCTCCTCCTCCTCGTCCTCCTCCTCATCTTCCTCCTCCTCCTCTTCCTCCTCCTCCTCCTCCTCGCCGGCCTCCACGGCCTTCCTCCTCCTCCTCCTCTCCTCCTCCTCCTCCTCCTCCTCGCCCCCCCCGAACACCCTGGGTTCGATCATCCGCAGCACCTTGCGCACCTCCGGGTCCCGCAGCGCCCCGACGGCCAGCAGAGCCGACACCAACTTCAGCACCGGCACCAGCTGGAACTCCACGCTGCCGCCGACGGGGTCCCGGGCGTGCGGCCCCCCCCCCGCCACCGCCTCCCTCAGCATCCTGATGGCCCTCCTGCCCAGCGCCCGCAGCGGGATGGAGGGACCCAGCAGCGCCCTGCCGTCGGGCGGCCGCACGAAGCACGGCTCGGCGAAGTGCGGCCGGGGGCGGAGGCAGGCGCTGAGCCCGACGCCGGGGGGGCCGGGCACTTTGACGTCGCCCCCCCCGCCGGCGGGGAACAGGGAGATGCGTTTGGACGCCTCGTCCATGGGGACGATGAACTCGGCGCTCATGGAGGCCCGGGCGCGGACGCCCTGCTCCAGGTGCACGGCCAGCAGCAGGTCGTAGTAACCGGCGCGGAGGGGGCCGGGCAGCTCCGGGCTGCGGATGGCGAAGAGGAGCTGCGACGGATCCACGTGGCTGCACAGCGCGTGCGCCACCCGCGTGTTGCCCAGCGCGCACACGGCGCAGTACAGCTTCAGCGTGTGCCAATGGAAGCGGAGCAGGTCCTGCCGCTCCCACAGCTCCATGATGTCCATGCATCTGCGGGGGGGTGGAAGTGCGGCCGGTGGGGTCGGGGGGGGGGGGGGGGGGGTCTGAGGATGGGGGGGGTGGAACTGTGGCCGTTGGGGTCTGGGGGTGGGGGGGTGGAAGTGCGGCCGGTGGGGTCGGGGGGTCTGGGGTCTGAGGGTGGGGGGGGTGGAACTGCTGTCGTTGGGGTCTGGGGGTCTGGGGGTGGGGGGGGTGGAAGTGCGGCCGTTGGGGTCTGAAGGGGTGGGGGGTCTGAGGGTGAGGGGGGGGTCTGAGGGTGGGGGGGTTGGAAGTGCTGCCATTGGGGTCTGGGGGTCTGGGGGTGGGGGGGTCTGAGGGTGGGGGGGGGTGGAAGTGCGGCCGGTGGGGTCTGGGGTGGGGGGTCTGAGGGTGGGGAGAGGGATGGAACTGCTGCCATTGGGGTCTGGGGGGGGGTCTGAGGGTGGGAGGGGTGGAAGTGCGGCCATTGGGGTCGGGGGGTCTGGGGTCTGAGGGTGGGGGGGGTGGAACTTTGGCCGTTGGGGTCTGGGGGTGGGGGGGTGGAAGTGCGGCCGTTGGGGTCTGGGGGCCTGAGGGTGGGGGGGTGGAAGTGCGGCCGGTGGGGTCTGGGGGGGGGGGTCTGAGGGTGGGGTGGGGGTCTGAGGGTGGGGGGGTTGGAAGTGCTGCCATTGGGGTCTGGGGGTCTGGGGGTGGGGGGGTCTGAGGGTGGGGGGGGGTGGAAGTGCGGCCGTTGGGGTCTGGGGTGGGGGGGGGTCTGAGGGTGGGGGGGTGGAAGTGCTGCCATTGGGGTCTGGGGGTCTGGGGGTGGGGGGTCTGAGGGTGAGGGGGGGGTCTGAGGGTGGGGAGAGGGATGGAACTGCGGCCGTTGGGGTCTGGGGTGGAGGGGTCTGAGGGTGAGGGGGGGGGGTCTGAGGGTGGGGGGCGTTGGGGGAACCATTGAGGGTCTGAGGGTGGGAGTTGGTGGGGGTCTGTGAGTGGGGGGTGTTGGGGGTCTGAGGGCAGGGGATGTTGGGATTAACCCCCCCCAGGCCCCCAACACCCCCCGTCCCCCTCCGAGCCCCTCCCCCCCATTACCCCCCCATCCCAGAACCACCCCCCCCACCCCCATCCCACCAGCTCGCCCAGCCCCCCCACGCCCCATCACCCCCCAACCCCCCGCATCCCCCCCAGCCTCTCCCATCACCCCACCATCAGCCTCCATTCCTCCCCTCCCCACACCCCCCACTCCCCCAAACCCATCCCCCCCATCACCCCCCGACCTCCCCAGCACCACGAGCTCCCCCCATCGCCCCCCTTCCCCCCCCCCCCCCATCACCCGCCCATTCCCACCCCCTCCCCCATCACTCCTCCAACCTCCCCAGACCCCCATCCCCCCCCATTGCTCCTCCAACCTCCCCAGACCCCCATCCCCCCCCATTGCCCCCCATTCCCCCCACCCCTCCCCCACCCCCCACCCCTTCCATCACTCCTCCAACCTCCCCGGACCCCCATCCCCCCCCATCGCCCTCCATTCCCCCCCCACTCCACCCCCACCCCTTCCATCACTCCCCCAACCTCCCCAGACCCCCTTTCCCCCCCATGACCCCCCCACCTCCCCCCCAACCGCCCCCACCTGTTCTCCTCAGGGATGTGCAGCGCCATCATCAGGCGCGGTTCGGAACAGCGCACCTCCCAGCCGCGGCCGTCGGCGGCCCGGCCGCTGCTCACGGGCAGCTCCTCGGCCGCCATCCGGCTCCAGGTGACGGCGGTCAGGCGCTGGATGCACAGCCGGGGCGGGCACTGCGGCTCCGGGTTGCAGCGCTCGCTGCTGAACAGCGCGGCCGACAGCGGCAGGATGTTCTGAGGGGAGGGGGGGATGGAGGGACCCCGGGGCGGACGGCAGGGCGGGGGGCACAGAGCCCCGAAAAGCACCCGGAGCCCATTGTTACGTGCAGACCCCATAAAAACACCCAGACCCCAGAAAAACACCCAGACCCCATTACTGCCCACTGACCCCATACAACCACCACAGACCCCATTACTGCCCACTGACCCCATACAACCACCGCAGACCCCATAAAGCCACCCAGACCCCATTACTGCCCACTGACCCCATACAACCACCCAGACCCCATAAAGCCAACCAGACCCCATTACTGCCCACTGACCCCAGAAAACCACCCAGACCCCATAAAGCCAACCAGACCCCATTACTGCCCACTGACCCCAGAAAACCACCGCAGACCCCATAAAGCCACTGCAGACCCCATTACTGCCCACAGACCCCATACAACCACTGCAGACCCCATTACTGCCCACTGACCCCATACAACCACCGCAGACCCCATTACTGCCCACTGACCCCAGAAAACCACCGCAGACCCCAGAAAACCACCGCAGACCCCATAAAGCCACTGCAGACCCCATTACTGCCCACAGACCCCATAAAGCCACTGCAGACCTCATTACTGCCCACAGACCCCATACAATCAGCAAGACCTCATAAAAAACACCACTGACCCCAGAAAGCCACCGCAGACCCCATTACTGCCCACTGACCCCAGAAAGCCACCGCAGACCCCATAAAGCTACCACTGACCCCATTACTGCCCACAGACCCCATAAAGCCACCGCAGACCCCATAAAGCCACCGCAGACCCCATAAAGCCACCACTGACCCCATTACTGCCCACTGACCCCATAAAGCCACTGCAGACCCCATAAAACCACCGCAGACCCCATTACTGCCCACTGACCCCATACAACCACCCAGACCTCATAAAAAACACCAACCCCATAAAACCACCACTGACCCTATAAAACCACCGCAGACCCCATAAAGCCACCCAGACCTCATAAAAACCACTACTGACCCCATAAAACCACCACTGACCCCATAAAGCCACCACTGACCCATTACTGCCCACAGACCCCAGAAAGCCACCACAGACCCCATTACTGCCCACAGACCCCATAAAACCACCCAGACCTCATAAAAACCACCACTGACCCCATAAAACCACCACTGACCCCATAAAGCCACCCAAGCCCCAGAAAACCAACCCGGACCTCATAAAAAACACCAGTGACCCCATAAAAACACCCAGACCCCATTACTGCCCACAGACCCCAGAAACCCACCGCAGAACCCATAAAACTGCAGACCCCATTGCTACCCACAAACCCCACGACCACCCACGGATCCCATAAAGCCACCGCAGACCCCACAACCACCCACAAACCCCATAAAACGACCCCAAACCCCACAAAACCGCAGACCCCAAAAACCCCTGCAGTCCCACCCCCCACCGCACGGGGGCGGCCGCTCCCCTGTCGGTCCCCCCTCACCTTCAGCTTCCCCAGCTCGAACTGCACCACGTGCTGACTGCTGGGCAGCACGAAGACGGCGGGGAACAGCTTGGTGTTGGGCTCCACCTGCGCGGATAGGGGGCGCTGTGGGGCGCTATGGGGTACCTATGGGCTGCTATGGGGGATCTGTGGGGTATCTGTGGGCTGCTATGGGGTATCTATGGGGTGCCATGGGGTACCTATGGGCTGCTATGGGGGATCTGTGGGGTATTTGTGGGCTGCTATGGGGTATCTATGGGGTGCCATGGGGTATCTATGGGGTATCTACGGGGTGCCATGGGGTATGTATGGGGTATCTGGGGACACTGTGGGGCAGCCATGGGGTATCTGTGGGGCAGCCATGGGGTATCTATGGGGCTCTATGGGGCAGCCATGGGGTATCTGTGGGGCAGCTATAGGATTCTGAGGTATCTGTGGGGCTCTATGGGGTATCTGTGGGGCAGCTATAGGATTCTGAGGTATCTGTGGGGCTCTATGGGGTATCTGTGGGGCAGCTATGGGGTATCTGTGGGGCTCTCTGGGGTATCTGTGGGGCTCTCTGGGGTATCTGTGGGGCAGCCATGGGGTATGTATGGGGCTCTCTGGGGTATCTGTGGGGCAGCCATGGGTATCTGTGGGGCTCTATGGGGTATCTTTGGGGCAGCTATGGGGTATCTGTGGGGCTCTATGGGGTATCTGTGGGGCAGCCATGGGTATCTGTGGGGCAGCTATGGGGCATCTATGGGGCTCTCTGGGGTATCTGTGGGGCTCTATGGGGTATCTGTGGGGCAGCCATGGGGTATCTATGGGGTATCTGTGGGGCAGCCATGGGGTATCTGTGGGGCTCTATGGGGTATGTATGGGGCTCTCTGGGGTATCTGTGGGGCAGCCATGGGGTATGTATGGGGCAGCCATGGGGTATGTATGGGGCAGCCATGGGGTATCTGTGGGGCAGCCATGGGGTATCTGTGGGGTATCTGTGGGGCTCTCTGGGGTATCTGTGGGGCAGCCATGGGGTATCTGTGGGGTATCTGTGGGGCTCTCTGGGGTATCTGTGGGGCAGCCATGGGGTATCTGTGGGGTATCTGTGGGGCTCTCTGGGGTATCTATGGTGCAGCCATGGGGTATGTATGGGGCTCTCTGGGGTATCTGTGGGGCTCTATGGGGTATCTATGGAGCAGCCATGGGGTATGTATGGGGCTCTCTGGGGTATCTATGGTGCAGCCATGGGGTATCTGTGGGGCAGCCATGGGGTATCTGTGGGGTATCTGTGGGGCTCTATGGGGTATCTATGGGGCAGCCATGGGGTATGTATGGGGCTCTCTGGGGTATCTATGGGGCAGCCATGGGGTATGTATGGGGCTCTCTGGGGTATCTATGGTGCAGCCATGGGGTATCTATGGGGCAGCCATGGGGTATCTGTGGGGCTCTATGGGGTATGTATGGGGCTCTCTGGGGTATCTGTGGGGCAGCCATGGGGTATCTGTGGGGCAGCCATGGGGTATGTATGGGGCAGCCATGGGGTATCTGTGGGGTATCTGTGGGGCTCTCTGGGGTATCTATGGGGCAGCCACGGGTATCTGTGGGGCAGCCATGGGGTATCTATGGGGCAGCCACGGGTATCTGTGGGGCAGCCATGGGGTATCTGTGGGGCTCTATGGGGTATCTATGGGGCAGCCATGGGGTATGTATGGGGCTCTCTGGGGTATCTATGGGGCAGCCATGGGGTATGTATGGGGCAGCCATGGGGTATCTGTGGGGTATCTGTGGGGCTCTCTGGGGTATCTATGGGGCAGCCATGGGGTATCTATGGGGCAGCCATGGGGTATCTGTGGGGCTCTATGGGGTATCTATGGGGCAGCCATGGGGTATGTATGGGGCTCTCTGGGGTATCTATGGGGCAGCCATGGGGTATCTGTGGGGCAGCCATGGGGTATCTGTGGGGCAGCCATGGGGTATGTATGGGGCAGCCATGGGGTATCTGTGGGGTATCTGTGGGGCTCTCTGGGGTATCTATGGGGCAGCCACGGGTATCTGTGGGGCAGCCATGCATATCTATGGGGCAGCCACGGGTATCTCTGGGGCAGCCATGGGGTATCTGTGGGGCTCTATGGGGTATCTATGGGGCAGCCATGGGGTATGTATGGGGCTCTCTGGGTATCTATGGGGCAGCCATGGGGTATCTGTGGGGCAGCCATGGGGTATCTGTGGGGCAGCCACGGGTATCTGTGGGGCAGCCCTACCTGGAAGAAGGTGTTGAGCTCCTTGCCGTTGGCGGTGAAGGTCATCAGCCCCGTGGCCACGTCCACCAGGCAGCCGATGACGGCGTCGCTGTGGCTGCGGCTCTGCGGGGAAGCGGAGCCGAACTCCCCGGCCCACAGCATGTAGCAGCTGCTGCGTCTGATGCTGCGGGCCGGGAGGGGTGAGATGGGGGTCGGGGGGTGGGGGTGGGGGTGGGGGGGTGGGGGGTTGTGGGGTGATGGGGGGTTGTGGGGTGAAGTGGGGGTTGTGGGGTGATGGGGGGTTGTGGGTCGGGGGGGTGGGTGAGGTGGGG